>NC_139775.1:13195685-13447235 GCF_965231275.1 Zosterops lateralis
TAGGCAAATTTACATTTGGCATAGTTGAAATGTTCACACTGAAAGAAGTGAGAGCCTTTGTGTTTTGAAACACAAAAAATATCACACTGCAAGAAAAGAGACAGTGGGAACAACTGAGTGATGGACTGAGAGATAAATGCTGTGCAGTATTGCTCATCCAGGCAACCAGCAGCACTAAATGAGGCTCCCAAATATCACTGCTGTGGTGATTAACAGCCTTTCCCACCATTTAAAAATCATTTCTGAAACTCTAAAGCGGATGGATTTCTCCCCCACTATAATTAATCCCTCTATGTTTTAATTGCAGGAAGCTACAATGGCTTTTTCAATCCGGCGTTTTCAAAGCTTGAACCTGCTCTGAGCTCTGTTCTGTCAGTGGCCACTGGTGTGTGCAGGTGATGGAGAAGCTGCTCCCAGCAAACACCTCACATCTCCAACAGCCTTGTGGGAAGGATGCTTTAGGATTTTAGTTTTATATTATTCATATATTTGTAATCATGCAGTTCTTTAGTGTAGAACTCCAAACTCCACACACAGTGTGAGCTGCTGTTGTCCCATTTTGGTCAGACACAACAATTCCTCTCCAGGGAATCAAGGACACCTAACTGCCTCAGGCCCTGAGAGATGGAAACAAAAGTGAATTGAGGGAACAAACTTGATCTGAATGACTTCATTACCTGAAGCTGGAATTGGAAGATGAACCCTCAATATGCAAATGGACCAAACTTATCAAAGTGTGAACACCTGTGACCATTGTCCATTTGGGGTGGTTTTGTCTGCCCTAAACTTCTCATTGCTGTGCCCCTGTGTCCACCTCTGGCTCCCTTTCCCAAAAACTGCCTTTAGGGAGCTGAAGGGAGCCAGGACTTCCAACAGCTGCCTGTTCCCAGGGCTGAACCATCCCCGTTGTGTCCCTGCTCAGTTCTCAGAGCTGCAGTCCCTGACATCTGCACGGGCTCTGCTGTGCCACTGTCTGTCTGCCCTAAATCCACAGCTTGGAATACACAGGAACTGCTGACTAGAAAGAAGGAAAACAAATTCAATCAGGAACATGGTCAAACATTGGAAGAGAGGTCCAGAGATGTTATAGGAGAGATTCAAAACTCAGCAGAGAAAGTGAATAAAAGTATGAATAAGCAAGTGCAAAAAAAAAAAAAAAATCCTTCAAATGAGCATCTGTGTCTTCTGATAACATTCTGAGCCTTTTAGTGTCTTATTCCATTCAAGAATCAAAACCCAGTTGTGCCGAGCCCCAAAACTGAGATAAGTTCATCACTCTGAAGTGTTTACAAGATGGAGTTACAATGACAACTGATAAAACAGCAAAAAAAAAAAGCAGAGATTAACAATGGAAGTGCTCAGAACAGAGACTCAGCAGCAGCACCACCACAGCACGTCCTACACACCGTAATTAATTCATCCTGGTATCCAAAATTTCAACAATCTTTTCAGCATGCTCAAGTACCTTCAGAGAATGAAGCCTTTGTAAAAGGAGAACATAATTTCAAACTCAGACTCCAGTGATGACTGAAGACAAAAGCTGAAGGTGCACTGGTTAAAGACCCTTGTCATGGCCTTATTACAATAATAATCTGCCAGTGGATGGAAAATTAAAGGCATAATTGTCCTCATTGAAAACTGTTCAATTTCTGCAAGCTGGGATTCTCTTTCCCCTGCATGTTCCCTCCTCATATTAAAAAAAAAAATACCCTCTGTAATCATAAATGCTCCTATTCAAGAGCAAACTCTTTTCTTTCACCACTTTAAACTATTAAATAGCTGCCTATTTTAATATTGCAATGGATTGGAAATCATAGCTCTCTAAAAAGCAAAATGCAGTGTCCTAAGAATTACTTTCTCTTCTAAAATGCTGATTTCTTGTAGACAAATAGCATTTTATTCTATGTCAATTGATTCTAAAGGGAGAAAAGAAACCAAAGAAAATGTATAATGCACATAGCTGGACCATAATAACACAAAGTTTTACCTTTGGAAAAGCTTGGATTGTTTTCTTTCCTTGGACTTTGCCTTTTTGCATTGTTAATCTTGTTAATGAGAATAACAATCTTGCATCATGAGAATAACCAGCCTTACAAGGTCCTCAGTTTGTCTATTGGTTATAAAAGGTTATGTTTGACTTTGGGAAATAGTGATATGCTTTGAAAAGGTAAAAATTTAATATGTTTCATTAGGGTCAGTGGTACAACAATACTTGTCAGTGGCTTTAAAACATGAGCATCTGCGCTTTTATTCAATTTAATATTTTTTTTAAAAAGAAGAAGAAAACACCATAAAAACCCCACTAAATGATGTCTCTGATGATTTCTGTGTCTCTCAGACTGACCACAGAGTGACCAGCCAGACTTGCAGAGCTGGAACCGTGACCAGCCCAGCTCCAGAGTTTTCCATTCCCTTGTGCTCCTCTCCCAGGATGAGCAGCACACCTGAGCACACAGGGAACAGCTGGGGAGTCTCTCCTCACACCTGTGGATGCTGAGATGACATTTGCTTTCAGCCCAGCTCCCAGCACAGCTCCATTTCTGCACAGCCAAGGACAGGGAGGAACGATGCTGTCAGTCACCCAGCCCCGCTCCTGATGTGTTCAATTCCTGACAAACACAGTGAAAGAACAAACCCAAACCGAGCTGAGGACAGGCTGTGTTTAAAATGCATCATTTCTAATACAGCTGTAAAGCCTGAGTTCATCTGTGCCCTTCCCATCCCCTGAAGGGTGCAGTGCTCTCCCTGCAGCCCCAGCACTGCAACCCCAGTGCCTGGAGGGGTGTTTGCATTGAGATTTTCATTCCAAAATCCCCTGCTAGAGCCTTGCTGTGCCACAATATTGCTCCTGGCATCCCCTTTTCAAATGGGTCAGTCTTAATCTTTTGATTTCAAGTAAATTATTTGATGATCTTCAGGTAGGAAACACTGCAAAATAAAAATTCTCCATACTCCTTGCACAGTGTAGGGGTAGATTTTTGGATCACTTCAGTAATCTGCTGTAAGACTGGATCAGGCATCATAAATGAGTGTCTTTTGGGGGACTTGTAGAGCCCCAGAACCCCTGTCAGAGTCCTTCCAATGATCCCCAATGGACACCAGGCACTGGGAATAGCACAGGCTCAGAGCCTGAGGAGGGCAAACTCTTACCACAGTCTCACTCTTGATTTATTGGAGCAGAAATTTGAAAGATAAACAGGACCCACACATCACAAAAAGCAGAAAAGCACTTTTTTTTTTTTTTTTTTTTTTTTTTTATCATAGGGGACATACAGAACACAAAGCTTGAAATGGAAGGTCTTTGAGAATGAAAAGGGTCTGAGCTGAAGGTTAAATATATGCACAACATGCACTGGGAGAGTCTGTGGCTCTTGGACTCCATCCTAAACCTTCAAAGTTCCGAAAAAAAATACAGAATATTTAAGTGCCCTAAAAAAGCTCTTTAAAAAGATCCATATGACCCCCAAGCAGTGTGTCTGTGTCATGAAGGAGCACCATCACACTCAGAATGGAAGCTCTTGCATTTAAAATTCTTTGTTTGGCCAAAAAAGAAAATACATATTCCTTCTCCCTTGCTACATTTATGTGATTTCCACACTGCAAGGAGAAAAAATTGGCAGAACTGATGGCACTGAGCACTTCGAGCTTACCCAACACACAAAAATAAATTCTCTGTAAAATAATCAGATATAAGTTCTTACAAATCAAGAGACAAAAAAAAAAAACTTTCCTCCCCCATCCTAATTAATCCAACCTTGAACTGGTATTTCTAAGCAAAACTAGACAGAAGAAATGCCACTGAAAAAGAAAAATCTTCCAGAATTTTCCTTCTGTAAGTGGCTCAGACAAGACTGAGAGGCCACAGAGTGAGTAAAAAAGGGACAGCAGTGGATGAATGAAATGGGCACAAACATGTTTCCCTGTCCTCATTATTTCTGCAGCAATTTTTCAAAATGCTGTTGACACCATAAAAGTCCCCAGGGAGAACATGTTAAGTAAAGGGAGAGCAGCTCCATTTATCATTAAGGGGAACAGCAAATTTGCCTGTAGAAATTATGCCAACCTGCTAATACAGCTAATCAGGAACTGGTGAAACCAGATCTTGCTATTACAAGTCAAGGGCAAATCACAGAATTTCACTCTGATCACTGGGGATTTCAGAGTTGTTCATTCTGGGGAATATGTTCTACATTACTACAGCCAAACTTGGGGGTGGACAGACCAAAACCCACACTAATAACAACATGGGACAGGCGAATATTTTACTTTGAGAAACTCGAGTTCCCTGTCTAATCCTGGGAAAATAAAGGAAGTTTACAAGGTTTTGTACACAAAAAGTGCATTATAGCAGAGAGGTAGTGTTGCAGCTGGAGTGGGAAAAGATGTTAAAAATCTTTGTTTTCCTAGAATCTGAACTTCAGATAACTCACTTCCTTTTTACAGTACATTCTTCAGATAACTCAGGAATTAATTAAAACAGAAAACCACAGGAGGGTGAAACCAGATGAAAGGGCATCCATAGGTGAGAACAGGACCTCTGCAAAGCCACTTCATCTCCACTCCTCACTTCCAGTTCTATCATTCACAATGGGAAGAAGGCAAATTGAGATGTCTTTATTTTGACAGAGCACGTGAAATCCAGACCTTTGCAAACACAGACAAATATTGCAATGCCTTGTTTGGGTTGTTGGGTTGCAGCTGCAGATGAGACTTTGGAGGCTTTGAGCAGAGTCTTTGAGAACCCAGTGAACATTCTGTAAAGGAGGCACAGGAATTTAACTACATTCGCAGGCTGGGATGTTTATTCCCTTTTCAGAAACACAAATCCCACCATTTGCTTTACTAATCCTTTTTTTTTTTTTTTTTTTTTTTTCTTTTTTTCTTTTTTTTTCTGCTTTCCATTTATTCTATTCATTTAGGAAGGTGTGCTCTGTACCCTTCCAGTCTTCCCCAGCTGAGACTTCCCACCACAACTGGTCACTTTTCTTGTGCACAAGGGTTTGTGTTACAGCTCCTGCACAAGTGGTAAAGGGATGTTTCACCCCATTCTTTATGCACTGGCCAGGTTCCTAAACAAAGGCAATTAATTAATTCCACAGCTTTTCAGAGCGACCTGGGATAATCCTGGCAAATGCCATGTTTTGGATGTGGGTGGAATAAGCATCTGCTCCACAGCAGGATGGGTTGGGCAGAGCAGCACATGGAAATCAGATTCACTGGGAAATCAGTCATGCAGCAGCTCAGGAACTGCCAATAATGCACAGATAACACGAGGATGTGCAGAAAACACTGACACTTGTTCTGATTATCAAGCAGAACTTCCCCCTGCTGCCTGCAGGTCTAGAGAGCAAATACCTCTGCATTAACACATGCCTTGGGTAATCCAGAATGCTGGGACCAGCATATTAAAAGCAGAAGGGCTGTCCCTCAGCAGATTTGGTTGTTAGTTTGGGCTCAAGGACACGTGTAACTCTTGCTGTGAAAAATAAAATATGAATTCCAACTTTCCTTTAAAGGGAGGAGAAATACAAGCACGGAAAGCTGCCTTATCTGCCTTAATGAATGAAGCTGCAGCCTTGTTTTGTTCAAAAAGCATTTCCTCCTAACAGAGTCCCTCAGGAGAGGGAAAGTGTTCAGAAAGGCTGGACCCTGAGTAGAAAACAAATCACAAGCCCACTTGAACAAAGTCCATGACCCTAAAGCAGAACAGATGCATCTTAGGCCCTTGTGAAGTCTTCACCAAAGAGCAAACATTGAAATCACAGCCCTTCTCACACAGAAGGACCTGAGGAAGAGATGCAGTTTGCCATTGAATTGATGGCTCAAATGGGTAGAATTCTGAAATGTAAACACCCCTGAGACTGGATAGTCACTTCATGGTTTTGTCATGAAGAATAATTTACTTTTTGTAACCCAGATCGCCTCCAGAAGGGTTACCTGGTTAACAGGTGTGGAGAGATCACACCCATGGGTCTGTAGGATTCCATGACACACAAGAGCAACAGAGGCTTTTTCTCTAAATTGCTCCACTTGCTTCCAGGTGACCACAAATACCACAAAAACCACCAATCACCACTCCTTCCTGCAATGACCCATCACCACAGTGTGAGCCACAGCAGTTCCTTTAACAGTCTTAATGAGAACTTGGAAGATTTAGTGCCATATTTCCATAACCCAAAAAAGCACTGGCTGCCCTTGCACAAAGCCCAGTTGCAAAGCTGCAACAAATCACTTTTTTTAGCTCTGATTTTTTTTTTTTTTTCCTATAGCATATAAAAGCTGTCCAATTTGTATCAAGCAGTAAAAGGCCCCTGGCTACATGCTAGGATAGAGGATATCCAAACATGCCTGGCTTCCACCTGAGTTTTAATCAGAAATATGTATGTGACAATGGTTCTGTCCCAGTTCTTTCAAGTGAATAGATGTACTTTTAACGGAGAAGAAGAGAGATGTCAGTTCAGGGCTAAAGGAATTCATGAAGACATATTTAGGACTCAGGAGAAAAGATGAAAAGACTCCTGAAATTAACATTAACAGCAGGCACACAGTGTAGTCTTAAAATATTTTTAAGGCATTAGAGACATAACACCTGAAGGCTACAAATGTGTCTTTCACAAATATTTCATATCTAAGTTACCATCTGCTGCTGGGGTCATTGACCAGGATCACACAAAAAAGGGGAATTTCTCACACTTCAAGGTAGATAAAGAAAAATGGGGTTTTTAGAATATTCTACTCCTCAGAATATATTTAAATATTCTCTACCAGTGAGTGAGGCAGGCACAGCATTGAAATTCCCCCCTCTCCAGTGGGATGTTTCCAATCCTGCTTGGGCTGCACTTGGCCTTGACCTTGGGCTGTGACAGACCCAGGTCCTGTGCACAGAACACTCAGAGCAATTCCCCTGAAAAACATCCCTGGGAATTTTCTGTGCCTGGGGAAATTCTGGGATTTAAGTGCTCTGTGATGGCTTTGGGATTTTGTGCCACTTGTCTCAGGGTGACAATTCCCAGAGGAGCCTCTCAGGACTAAACCCCTTGTCCAGCAGCAGCCCCAGCCCAGCTCATGGGGATAATAATAATAATAATAATAATAATATCAATGCTGAACCTGCTCTACCAGAGGAGAAGAAAAAGAAACTCACTGAAACCCTGACATTAGTTATATGCTGCTACATGGCAAGTCCTTTTCTGCCCATAATTCTGCTATAAATATAAATATATAAAATAATTACTATATTCTACTCTCTCTCTCTCTCTATATATATATATTCTATTATAATTATAAAAATCCAAAAGATACAGGTGGCAAATGGGGCAGCTGACCTTCTGTCTTTAAATGCAATAGATTTCTGCATGGAGTCTGATTTGAAAAAGCAGGAAATAATAATAATAATAATTGGAAATGTTTGCCTTTTTTGGTTTTGTGTAGCACCTTTTAAGACTTTTGTCAAAATATTGACTCTTCTCCCTCAATTAGAGTAGTTATTAAAATTTCATTGGTAAATAAAAATACTACTTTTTTAATTTAAAAATACCAATTCTCTATTTGGTACTAAAAAAATATGAAAACAACATGGCTTGATTGAAAAAAGAAAAAACTTGTTTTGCCAGCTTAAAAAGATAATTTGACTTTAGTTAACTTTAATTAACTTTTACACCTTCACTCTCCCAATGAGCTGAGGGGGAAGATTAGCCACTGTACATGATGCTAACAGGAGTTCAATTCAATTAAATATTTATTATCCATCCCAGTATTCTGTAGGAATTAATTCATTTAATGAGGAAACAGGCATTGTGAATACTAGAATGGATTTTCAACACTTCAGGTATTTGTGTCAGTGGAGGTAACAGAGAAAATGTTTATTTGTGGGACACTGGGATGTCATTTCCCCCTTGTGCATTTTTCTTTTCTACTGATGTTTTCACCCCAAAACTTCCCTCACACTGACCCAGAGTCAAAGCACTGCTCGTGGTGCAGCTGGAGTCTGTGTGAGCTTCTCTTACTGGGACAAACTCCTTCTTTAAGTGGTTAATTCTGGTTTTCAGTCTCATTTCACTGCTCTACACCCCACTCATTGAAAACCCTCTGTTAATCCTTTGTTTCACCAGCTGGTGGGATTAAACATTCATTTAGGGGTTAAATCTCTTGCCCAGTTGTAGGTAATGAATTCCCCAGCAATATTTCGAGTTGTAACTCCATTAATCAAAACAAAAAAAGTTTCAAAAGAGGCATTTCAAGCTCTCTCCCATATTGCAAAAGAACATCACAAGCCATTGCTGTTATTTGGGGATTCTTGGATCAGATTTCAATCCCTTTCAAGCCCCAGCTCTTTGCCTTCACGTCAGTGACTCACATTTTGTTGCTGCGCTCATGAAGTGTTTTATTAATGAAGATGGAATAACAAACACCCACGCTCTGGCACATCTACTTCAGGCCTCACAGTTTTACTTTTCTCTTTGCTGCTACTTTCACACATTTTTTGTTTTTTCCATATTTCAGATGCTCGAGGCCTTGATAGCATCATTATAGAACTGTTTAATCAAAGCCACAGTTTACTCTGACAATATTTGGCATTAGTAGCAGCTCTAACTCACCATAAACATTCCACTGGCAACTCACTCGTGGGAGAGTTTTCAGTGGCTTTTACATAATCAAAAATCATGTGGCATTAAACAGACACTTAGATACAGGCTGTAATTCTGAATTATTCTGCTGTGGCTTTTTTGTGTACGTAGAAGAAAAACCAGCAGATTTCTTCCATTTGTTGTGTATAAATTTAAAATAAAACGGCGGCAAAAAATTGTAGCAGTAAAAAACTTATGTGTTCCCCAAGGAGGGAGAAACCACATTTAAATGAGTGATCAAAAGACAGAATTAAAAATATTTCAAATGCCTAAAAAACGTGCAGGTTCAAAATCTATTTAGAGAAAAAAAAAAAACTTAGGAAGAATATTTATTAGAGGTTATTAAAGGCAAAAAATGGAAATTTCCAACAAGCCATTACACCTTGGTCCTAAGCTGGGGAAATTTAGGACCAACAATAAAGATCCTTGTACAGCTGCTGGTTCTTAAAGGTTCATAATACCTGTTAGAGGCCACAGTGGAATAAAGCATCATGCACAATGCTCCACCACTGTTGTGCTCTTAACAACACTTTCCATCTTACTTAGGCAGGAAATTACTGGCAGTTTTCTTAGGATGTAAATTGGAAAACACTGATGAGCAACAGGCAGAACCTGCAATTGCTTCAATTACTCTCATAACCCCTTCCTTTTTAAAAACATCAATACTACAGATTGCTTTGGGGGAGCTTATTTCTTCCTGCATTTTTTTTTTTTTTAATAGTATTCTGCATTAAATGGATGTTTAGCCATCTCCTCAAGAAGGAAATCTATCCCTCAGCACAAACACTTCCTTCACAGCTCCTGTAGAACTACACAAACAGCCAAGGGAAGAGATCAATATCACACTATTTTCAGCTGTTTGGTCTTCACCCCTAATACAGTCACACTGCCAGAATCTCCACGTGTGGTAATTGCAAATTGTTTTAAATTTTGCACCTCATTTGCATTTATGTTTCAAACATCCGACCACCAGATGTGTCTGTTTAAACAGGTAGCCACAAATCTTTATTCTGGGGCTGAGAGATTCCTGCTAAATTGCTCAAAAGCAAATGTTTTGACCTTTCCCCAGCAGAATGTTCACCTGCTGCAGGTGAAGAATATCCAAGTGCTCTGTGCTGTGAGGACGTTTATCCAATCTCCCCTCAGCCATACCACACTCTCGCACTTTTGCAAAGTGCACTGACAATCAGAACATTCTGTGCTCTGCTAAGTAAATAAAGAAGGAGGGTGATTACAGCCATTTTCCACAGGAACCTGAGATGTGCTGGACTTTGCTGACTTGAACTCGCAGATGTCAAAACTCTATCCTGTGAAACCTCCCATGACCTGACATTTATACAGACAAGAATCTTCCTCTCCACACTAACATGGCCAAGAGGACACACTGACACTGCACACTCCCACCTAACCCACAATAAAAATGACTTCTGGAACAAAATTAAACTGCCTCAGACATGATTTTTTTCCAGATTTTACCCTCTCCAAGCAAACCACATCTATTATCAATAAAAAAACCACAGAGCATTGCACATGATAATTCATTTCAGTCTCTGTCAAACTGATGTTTTCCCACCAAAAGTAAAAAAAATAAATCCTAACAATGAACCCCAGACATTTTATGAACCTGATATTTTTTAAGCAGCAATTTAAAAATCTATTTATTTCAATAATGAACAGGAAAATCATACAAATACAAGTTTGAACGAATCTAGATTGTTTTAAAAATCAAAATTTTAAGAGTTCTATATTCCAAAAAGCTTCTCTTCTGTCATTATTACATCTGTTCCCTGCCAGGTGAGAGCACTACTGCACAAATTCAGCACAAACACATTTTAGTCTTAGCAGGGAGCCTGGGTGAGCTGCAGGGGCAGCAAACCCAGAGCCAAAGCACTGAGTGTGGGGCACCAATTTTGTTAGATTATTTCCCTTTTTCTGACTCCAGAGAAGTGTTTTAGAGACTTTCATTCCATGTCTCATGTGAAGGGTGAGACAGTACAAATGTCACAATTCACACCATCACAATCAGAACCCAAACTATTTCCTAATTACAATCCATTCTATTTCCTAATTACAATCCATTATAAGCATTTTTTAGCCTGTCAGTTTTTGCCACACAATGCTGCTAATGCCTTTCCAGCTTGTTTGGTTTAAATACCAAATTTATGTATTTGGTTACCTAAATATTTTTCAATATACTCACCTTAAAATACCCCTCGTGAGTCTTGCTACAAAACATCTTTCATAATTCTATTTCTTTACAATATCTGGTCTATTTGCAAGGTCATCATTTGGAAACTTGTTTCTAGTTCAGTTCCTCTCTCAGCAATGTCTGTCCTTTTCCATGGCATTTCTAAGTCAAGATATTTCACATACAGATGCACAAGACTCTGTGAGCCTTTTGTCAGGCATTGAGAATCCTCTACAGATCCATTCATTTCCCACTTTGGTTCCACACCCAGCACAAGTTCAGTGTAGTGCAGAAGGTATTTCAGAAAAATATAATAAGAATTAATAATAATTAAAATAATTTTTAAAAAATTATTAAATTAAAAAATAAATTCTGAGGGCTGTGGCAGTGGCGGATTTTGGCTCTGGGGGCACTCCAAGGGAAGGTGCAGCTCTCTGTGCAGTGTCACAGTTTGCTGCCAATGTCACTAGATGGCATCTCGGCATCACTCTCTGCATCCTGGAGCGATCTGTGGATAACTCAGTTCAGCAAACACAGAAAATTCTGCCTTGTTCCTTGTGCCCCTCTCCCCATCCGACTGCAATTCAGAAGATTTATCCCCATAAATTGGCCCCCAATACACATCACACTGCGTTTGTCCAAATGACAGTGCTGCTACTAAGAGGGACCATTGGCAGGAGTGACTGGCTGATTTATATCCCTCATCCTGATATGTAAATTCTGATTCTATCACAATTCTCAAAAGTTTTTATTTGTGGATTCTAGAAACAGGTTTTCTAGTTTGATGTTTAGTTTGCTTGGTTTTGGTGGTTTTTTTGATATATAAATTCTGATTCTTATCACAATTCTCAAAAATTTTTATTGGTGGATTCTAGAAACAGGTTTTCTAGTTTGGTGTTTAGTTTGCTTGGTTTTGATATATAAATTCTGATTCTCATCACAATTCTCAAAAGTTTTTTATTGCTGGATTCTAGAAAGAGATTTTCTAGTTTTGGTGTTTAGTTTGCTTGGTTTTGTTTCGTTTTGATATATAAATTCTGATCCTCATCACAATTCTCAAAAATTTTTACTGCTGGATGCCAGAAGCAGATTTCCTAGTTTGATGTTTAGTTTGCTTGGTTTTGTTTAGTTTTGATATATAAATTCTGATTCTTATCACAATTCTCAAAAGTTTTTATTGCTGGATCCTAGAAACAGGTTTTCTAGTTTGATGTTTAGTTTGCTTGGTTGTTTCCTTTTGATATACAAATTTTGATTCTCATCACAATTCTCAAAAGTTTTTATTGGTGGATCCTAAAAGCAGGTTTTCTAGTTTTGGTGGTTTTGTTGGCTTTTGAAGTCCTGCGTATTAGTACTTTGCAAGCATTGCTAATATGGGTAGAATACAAAAGAAAATCACAATAAAAGATATTAACTGAACAATAAATACTTTTCATATTAATGAAGCACTGATTTATTTGCCTGTAGGATTGATAAAAGCATCAAAATGAAGGGGATGTGATTCCCACACCACAGGCCTGGTCTGATGGGCAGCTGTGCAATGCTTAAGAGTCTTGCTGTGCAAATATTTATGCAAATCAATAACTGTATTCATTTATTTTCCCAGTAGCCCATTTTCACAAATCCTGACTGAAAACTAAGATTCAAAGGCCAAGCAGGGCAAAATGATCACTTCCCCTTTAGTTTCACATGGATCACATAAGCAGAAATTACAGAAGTGCTGCACAAAATGTATTTTATATATAAACCCTGTTTGTTTCAGTGTCTTGTGTCCATCTCTGGGAGCACCCAGCACCTACAGCCAATTTAGTGAAGAACATCAACTTCTGCACAGCTTTTACACAGCTCTGGTGCAGACACAGCCTTTTCCTGCTTTTTCTTCATCTCCATTATCTCTTTATTCATTTATTCTTAGATTGTGAGCATGCTCACCAGCCCCTCCCTGAAAGTTCACTAAATTCCAGTATTTACTAGCACCAAAATTTGATTATTAACAGCAGTAAAAACTTTTGGTTTTCTCCTTTGCTTTTCCTGGAATTCCTTTTAAAAGAATTCCTTTTATTCTTTAGACAAGTCTTGTGTCTCTGTGTTGAGCTGCTGTTCAACCCCAGCTTTTCTTTCCACACCACAAGAAGATTCAAGGATCTTTTATCAAACCCTACCTGGCATTTCAGCAGCTCTCTGGATTCACCTGCTTGTTAGCACCTGAGTTTTCTGCTATTGGAAATAGTTTATTCTTATTTTATTTATTCTCTCACCTTCTTGGCTAAAGCACAAACACAGGAGAATCTCTGATGGTGAAATGAAGGAAGGCAGCGAGAACGGGCAATTTCTCAGTTTCATCTCTCCTGCCAGAAAAGATGACACTTAACTTGATTTTAATCAATGAAAAAAACTCAAAATCTCAACCGTGTCAACTTATCCTGGAGATCTGCTTCTCTAGGAATAATAAATCAGCTCCAGCTCTGTCGACACCACACCATCACCACTCCAGGCAAGGTTACCCCTGATAAACAACACTCAGTACCTGATTTAATAACAACACACAAGTAGGGGCTGATGGAACAGGGAAAAGTTGCCAATATATTATAGGATTTGAATCTAAGAATAACTAGTTTGTCTTATACTGGTTGTATAGGGGAAATCCTCAAATTAGAAATGTTACTTAGTGATGAATGATATCATCTGAATGATATTGGAGGATTTTCAAGGAGATAATGTGGAAATATTATCCATAACATATGGAATAATGGCTGTGACCTCCAGCCACTGGGCCAATTCCTCTGCTGGGATAAAAACACAGCCATGGGCATTAACAGGGAGCAAAACACTGGGAGCAGATGGAGGTGGAAGGAACAAAACTCAGGATTCTGTAGCTGCTTCTGACTCGCCCCATCTGCTGTGCATTAACACAGCAACATTTCATGTGCCTGGATTCACCAATCAGAAATGTAATGGAAAACTTTACAACATCTTCTCAGGTAAATTTTTCCCCTCGTGCCATATTCCCTTCAGCATAAACCACTCACTGATCCCCATGACAGAGCTGTGAGGAATTTCCTTGATTTTTCAGTATTTCTCTAAATGAGAAATAAAACCAAACTTAGCCAGATATCTCCCAGATTTGTTGGTTTTATTGGCACAAGTTGGATCAGCTCTATGTTACCTGCACAATGCACTTCCCCTTCTCCCCCTGTGCAGAAAACTCTCCCCTCCCACCCAACCCATTATCCCAATGTTCTGTGATGATGCTCAGGGAAGAGTTATTTTTGCTTTCAGTTCTATTGTTCTCTCCCTGGTAGTGACAGATTCATTAAATATTTTTTTTAAAAAAATGCTAACACAGATTCCATTCAATAGGAATCTGAAATTTAAAGAAATCCACCTTTTTTTTTTTTTTTTTTTTTTTTTTTTTTTTTTTTTTTTTTTTTTTTTTGCAAGCCATTATCCCCAGCTAATAGATATCCCTCCTGAAGCAGCAGCAGAGTTGAAGTAATTTCAGGTACTTTCACATTTCTATTCAGATCACAGGCAGCAATTCTTGCAGCGATTTTATTTCTCAGCAAAAAAAATCATTATTGTCCCTCCTGAATTACCCTGAAGAGTCCTATTTTACTCCCACTACTTTTTCTCAACATTGCTTGATTAAAAAACAGCACATGGTATTTGTTATCAAATATCAATATATAGATGGGAGTGTGAGAAATGGAGACTGGGGGAAAAGCAAAGGCACTTTAGAAAACATAAACCTTTAATAAGCAGGAAGGAGAATTTAAAGCAGCATAAGAGAAGCTGCAAATGGAAGAGTGCAGGACTTAGAGGAAGCCACAAGAAAAAGGGACAGAAATCCAAAGATGCAGCCCAAAGCCACCCCTCCAGAGTCATTTTACAACTTCCTAAAGCTCCCAACAATAATTCCTTCAGTTAGATTTCCTTAGCTCTGCAGGTACAACCAACTGCCTGACGAGATTTAAGAACAAAAAGAAAGGCTTTAAAAGACTCAATCACTCAGCTTAATGAAAACATCTTGAATTATTTAACAAACAATCTATTAGGCAGCTCGAGCTATCAGGAAACATGAAGTTTGATAGATCTGACTCCCTGCTGGAGTTTTATATCACAGTGACTCCAGTCCTTTCAGTGATGTAACACAAAAGTGAATTCATCCTGAGATTGAGCTGCATTAGACTTTCATATAGGATCTGTCACTAAGAGCAGGAAAAGCAGCCCACAATTATTTAAAAAATAATAAAAAAAAAAATCTGGAAATAAGCTTTTCAGGCTCTGGAACTGGGACATTATTCAATAGTTCGTTCTCAGGTCCATTTGAATTCTCATCTGTCAACTCCCCTTTTATTACCAGACTGTTCTATAAGCAATGATCTGGCAACACACTTGAAAAATCTACGTACTCCTTCTCATCCATCACAACAAACAATTTTCCAAGCCACAACAGAGACAGTGTAATTTCAAGAGCAATAAGCTCAACTCCTAACTCATTATTTTTATGCCATTGTAGTGTGGCATAAGAAATATCCTGGAAAACAGGAAACCTTTTCCTCTTTCCATCACAACCCTCTTCAGTCCATCAAAAGGCACTGCTAAAAATGCCTTTGGAACTCTTTCCATCACTCCAAAATAAGTAAAAAAATTATTAAAGTCCAAGCTGCTGAGGCTCAAGGAAGACAATTGAAATCTTGTTTGTTAAGCATTAGCTCAGAGTCTGAAGACATTTTGTTAAAGAAAACAAAAGGATGTAGCCACAGAAAAGAAAAAAAAAAATCAACTCTCTGAGATAGTTTGACCAAGAAATTCAGGAAAGTTCCCACCCTCTCAGCACAAAATGACAGGTGTTCATCAAATCTTGTAAAATCATTTTCTAGTTTAGACAACACATTCAGCCAGAAAAACACTACATCATCCTTCAAAATATTCCTCTTTAAACCAGCACAAACATAATTTTGATGCAAATATATGAAGCACAAAAAAACCACAAGTTTCTAAATATAAAGCTCCACCTCTCAGAGCATCATTCTGAAAGTTAACTTTTGACAAGCTAACAGAAAGGCTGTGACTTTGTGTAGCAAGGTGTTCCAGCAAGAAGCATCAGTGCAGGGAAGAATTATTGAAAGATATTCTTCCAAAACCTATTATATGGGGTTTAAAAAAAAAAAAAAAAAAAATCCTGTCAAATCATCTGAGCAGCTAAAAAACCTCTTTGTATACATTTTCACTTTTCAAGATATTTTTGTATATCTGTTGGTGTGACTAAGCAGTTTGAGAAGGCAGAGATTTCCAACTGAAAGACAGTGCTCATTTGGAGGAGGTCCAACCACCTCCTCCTTTCAAGGAACTGTTAATGTTTGATGTTCATGTTTAAAACAGCATTAATCATGCCTGCAAACAGGGGAAAGGGGGTTGCCAAACATTCAAAACACTGAGTATCTCCTTATTCTGGCAAAAATCCACAGTCCTACAACCTCGAGTCTGAGAGGACACAGAGTAGATAATCAGAAAAAGAGGGGGGGAAATAAATACCCACACTGAGTGTTCACAGTGACATAATTTCAATTCCTGGCACTATCCAAGGAGAGGCACTTGGAAAGGCCCTGTAGCACTACATTACTGCTTGAGAGAGACAAAAAAATGATAAAAGAATTTGACTGCAATGACTGATGAACTCTGAGTGACACCAGGCAGTGCTGAGCATCACCAGCTCCTCAGGATAACCTTGGGTTATGGGACACATTTCCTGCCAGAATGTGCTGTTGGACAGAAAATGAAGCATAAAGCAGTGACACAGGGTAGGTTATAGCCAACCTTCAGGCCAGGTTGGTCCAGCCCTGCTCAGTTTCCAGCCCAACAGGAGCCTTGCCCTTGTGAATGCTTTTCTCTGAACTCACCCAAACTTCTGCTCTCTCTTTTGGATCTCCCCTCCTCACTGTAACATGGAATTCCAGAGGTGCTTGCAGTTGTTACCCCACCCACCCATTCCCTCAGATTTTACCCACCCTGTGCAGAGCAGTGACACAGTCTGGAGCCCAGTCTGTGAGTGGAGGTGACTGTTGGAGTCCAGGACATCCCCTTGGATGAGCTGGGACCCGAGGAAGGGAATTTGAGCCCTGGACAGGGGGTGTGGAGCCAGTCCAGGGGACTCAGAGACCTTGGCACAGAGCCCAGGAAAACACTGGCTTTGATTTTAGCACATGGGAGAGGCTTCTGACACTGAGAGGGGAATTGCAAACCACCAGGAAGTGAAAACAGTAGTTTAGCACAGTAGAAAATGCAAAATTCAGTAGTTTTAGGGTTATTAGAATAGAGGTAAATGGAGGACAAAAGGGTGAAATTTGGGTGGTACCTCATGTTCTTCACCTTCCTCCTCATCCTCCATCTTTTGGGGTGGTGATGACACAAGGTAGTGAGAGTGGATTGGGTCAAAGTAGAAATGACCCTTTTAGTGCGAGCACTAGGTATTGGTATAAAATTGTAAATAACCCACACATAGTTAGTTATCTGTATAAATGTGAGATGACGCCCCATCGGGGTCAGTCCCCTCATGTCCCAGCCCTGTCCAGACCTCGGCTGGGAGAACAGAAAATTCCAAGATAACAAATAATAAACATCACAAGAAACCTGAAAACAGAACCTTGAAGACTCCGCTTTTTTTCTACCAACACAACTCAGGGCTTTTAGAGGGCCAAGGACTTTAACCAACCTGAATCTGGGGTGAGGAAACCCTCCCTGAGAGGTGACACAGTTTGTAGCACACCCAAGAGAGAGCCACAGGGCTATTAATGAACCAAACTCAACAATTCTGATCACTTTGCCTCTCTTGGCCAAGACAGATATTCCCTGTTCTGTATATTCACATCTTAAAGAGCATTTAAGCCAATTCAAGTGCAGTCACTTCAAAAGCAACAAGGTGTCACAGGTAAGAGTCAGTGCCAGTGATTGATGACCAAAACAATTTAAAAGAAGATCTAAACTCAGTTACAAAACCTAATCCCTTCAGCAAGATGCTTTACTTACTGGACCTTGAGGACTGTTCTTGGCACTGGAAACCACAGTCATAACATCAGATTTATAGTCCTGAAAAGAGAAGAGGAGGGGAAGAAATAGTCAGATTAAAGATAATTGCTGGCACTTTACATATCAGGACTAAAGACCAACATTGAGCACCAATGTGATCAGACTCAGAGGTGCCATAAGTACAACATTTGATTAGGGACATTTTCACTGCTGTTCATCCTCCTCCTTAGACGCTTTTGAGTAAATTACACACGTTTTTTGAATTTACCATAATGATCCCCAAGGAAGCTATCAGCCTGATCTCTCTTTTGGAAGGCACTGGGGTGGAGAGGATGATGATGATACAGCTGCTGCCTTTCAGAAATTTGGGGGAAAGCTCCACTGCCCTTCCTCAGCCAGGCCTACAGGTGAAATTTGGACGACACTTTCTCAGCCACTAAAAATTCTCTCAGCACCTTATGACAAATGACTCTCCATCCCATTAGAGGGTCCTTGGTTTATTTCCTGCTTAGCAACAGCCCTGGAAATTGTTCCAAAGCCCTGGAGCACAGGCTGTGCAGGGGGCAGGCCCATGGCTGTGCTGGCTCACCATTCCTGTGCCACATCCCCATCTAGGTCCACCCTAAAGCAATGTAAAATCCCCCATTTTCTACCCCTCAGGAAGCTTCTCCTACAGCCCAGCTGGCATCCCACAAGTCACAAAGCAGTTTGGGGCTTGGGCATGAGAAAAAAGCTGAATACTCTGCTGTTATTGTAATACAGAAACAAAGGCTTGGAGGGGTTTTTGCCAGAAGTGCCACAAGTGGCTAAATACAGGTGCAATAAATTCAAGTTCAAGACTCAGGGCAGTAATTAAAACAGCTCTGATTTTAAAAGGATATGCCAGAAAGAGTTAGCAGGTTAAATGTTTACCTCTTCCCTAATGAATGCAGCCATTGCACTCATATTTGTGTTTTGAAAAGGCCTCCCAGGGCTGGTTTCCTCTGGCCTTTCCTGTCACTAGAGATCAGATTTCCATGGCAAGCCAAGCCACACAGTTCCCCCTGCTGTCTGGGAATGAAAATCTGATAAACTGAAATTGAGGCCTATCTGTCCAAGACAGCAAAGAGTAACTACTATGAACTGCTTTGAAGTATCATCATCAAGTAGGCCTCCAGATATAAAGCTTCTAGAGCTTTTATTTATAGGAGATGTGCTATGACCCAGGAGACACATCAAATTTCAGGGAGCTGGTAGTAATTCTTCACTCCTTCACTCTGAGTATCCCTCAGTCTCTAAATTGTATAAATTAGAGTATCCCTCATTGTTTAAGTCCAGGGCATCCCTTTGGTCACCCTGGAAGGTCACAGACCTTGGCAGAGACATCTGGGACCAGAGCAAGAGGGTTTGAGATCTGGACAGGGGGGTTGGAATCTGTCCAGGGGGGTTGTAGCAGACCCTGGCACAAAGCCCAGGAAGACATAGTCTTTGATTTCAGTCCATGGGAAAGATTCCCAGCATTGAGAGAGGAATTGCAAGTCACAAAAGTGTGAAAACAAGTAGTTTAGCATAGCACAGGGTGGAAAATTGTATAGGTTTGGGTTCTTAGAATGGAAGGAAATAGGGAACAAGATGGAGGATTTAGGGCGGTGCCCTGGGTTATTCTCCTCCTCCCTTGGCCTCTATCTTCTGATGTGATGGAGGCACAAAGTAGTTTAAGGGGATTGGGTCAAAGTAGAAATGACCCTTTTAGTACAGGTGATAGATATTGGCATGTAAATATTAATAATATACACATAATTATCTGTACAAGAGGACAGAGATGCCCCATCAAGGGGAGTCCACTCATGTCCTTGCCACTGTTCAGATCTCGGCTGGGCACAGAGAAAATTGTGAGATATGAAATAATAAACAACATGAGAAACCTTGAAAAACAAGACCTTGAAGACTCCAGTTCTTTCTTGCCCTGGCTCAGGGCTTTCAGAGGGGAAAAAAACTCTCAACCACCTGAATCTTGGGAATTGACAAAACCTGAGACTTCACTCTCCACTCAATTCAGCCATTGCAAACAGCATCTCCTCCTTCACAGGATGTGCCAACAAACAGACTTTACATGATGGAATCCAAGAAACTTAGAGTTTGGAGTTTTAGTGTATAGTGATACATATGAGTCAAGATGGAAGATTTTGGGTGTTGTCTTTGTCCTTCTTTGCCTTTTTCATGGGTTTGGGTGGTTTTCTGTAACTGGGTGAAAAAGGTCCACATTGCAGGCCTTGGGTGGTCATTATTGGGTCAGAAATATAAATAATACAGGTGTCACCTTGGTATTGGGTACTTCTTGCTTAAAAGACCTTGGATAGAGTTAGGAGCTCTCCATTTTACCTCATTTCTCTAGCTGGCT
Source organism: Zosterops lateralis (assembly GCF_965231275.1). Taxonomy (NCBI): domain Eukaryota; kingdom Metazoa; phylum Chordata; class Aves; order Passeriformes; family Zosteropidae; genus Zosterops; species Zosterops lateralis. The sequence continues at coordinate 13,215,910 of NC_139775.1, forward strand.
AGTTAAATTCATGGCTCATGAGCCTGTAAATAGAGAAGATATTATAAACATTCCAAGTCCAAACTCAAGCTTGGCATTTCCCGAGTATCATTCATCCTGACCTTGGCAGAGAAGAAAAGAAGCCAAAAACCTTTACATTTACAAAGTGTAAATAGATGCCAAAGTACCATCAAAATCACCTCCCAGACAAACCCCTGCAGCCCAATTCCACAAAGGACAGAAATCACCATTTGTCCACGAGGATGCTGCAAACTGAGACCAACATTGAAGAAAACCACCAAAAAAACCTTTTCTATTCCAGCCTGGATGATTTACTAGTGCCTCCACAGTCTTGCCCACTGCTGTGCCACTGAGCAGCTGTGCCTTTGCTGGTTTTCTTCAAGTTTACTGCTGTCCCTCTCCTCCCTTCTGTCCCTTCAGCTGGTCTGCTCTGTCCCTGCTGCCCCCAGAGCCCCTTCCCTGCTCCTGCCTTGCTGTGCCCCCCTGCAAACACACCCGGATGGATGTGCAGATATTTGTATTCTGTGCCCATTTCCTTCCCAGCAGGATGTTCTTGTTCAAGAACTCCTCAGGCTGCACCATTTCCCAGTGCTCACAGAGCTCAGGAAGGACTATGGGAATCCAAACTAACCTTTTTTTGCAGGGCTGTTCCTCCTGGGAAACTCCCTAGGAGAGGGAAGAGTTTTGTTTCACAAAACTCTTCCAGGAGGCAATGCCCCGAGTTCCAAATAAATATGACATTTTAAGCAGGTCTTTTGCAGATACACTTTTTTTTTTTTTTTCCCAACCCAGCTCTGTGAACCAGTGACAAGTGAATAAACAGCTTTAGGCCAATGCTGCATGTGGGACACCTCCTTGGGAAGCTCATGGTGTGCTCCCTATTAATAACTCACTTACCACCTGTGAAAATCCAGGGACATTGAACCAGAAAATAAAAGGGAAAATAGTGAAACTCCTCAAGTCTAGGTTGTTTTTAGGGGGGAACAGAGAATTCCAGCAGTCCAGACTAATCTAAACCTGTCAGCAAGAGCCCAAATCCCTTCCCCAGGGATTCCAGATGCTTGCACTGGGATTCTGCAAACCCTTTTCTCCTCCCTCTGTATCACAGAGGCTGAAATCACCCTCCCCTCACTGCAGCTCCAACAGCAGCATTCAGCACTGATGGACAAAGGAGATTAATTCCCATCACAATGATTTTCACATATAAGACACTTTCCCCTACACCATTTCTGTATTTACAGCAAACAAAAAATTGGTTTGTGGAGCTGCTTTTGCACTCATTTTCAGGTAATGTGTCATAATAATATCTGGTACATGTTCAGGTTATGCAAAGTGTTGTGCCACTGACAAATCATTTAACTATGCACTTGTCTTGGAGGCTACAGGAAAATGGAAATTACACAGTTTCAACACTGCAGCAGCACAATAAACAAAAACTTTCTCCCTCCTGTCGAGCTACACTTCATGTTCCTATCAGTGCCTCCTCCAGGTAATTTCTTTTGGGTCTCTTGTTTCCATTAACATTTGTATTTTGAGGTGATTTCTACTTGGTACTCGGAGGTGGAATTGCAACAACCATTTACAGGCTATTTTATTTTTTTCTGTTACCAAGGGCAGCTGTGCTGTGTCCATGCCAGGCTTTCCAGAAGTTTCTTATGATTCCCATTACTATCCATCTGCCCTTAGAGAAATCAAGAATGAGCAATAAAACGCTCCCTAAATTTTATATGGGGCACAGCCTTCTCCCCACCCCTCAAACTGAAAGTTTGGAGTAAATGTCAGCTAGCAGACATTACTATCCATTCTTCTGCCTTTAATGGGAAAAATAAATTTTGGCAGTCTTTCCCCAGTGTTAAAAGTCTTAGCTACTCCCTGGGGATAGAAGGAATCAATGCAAGTAAGATCCATATTTTCTTTCTTGGAACACCACTACTTCCAGCAATTTATTTGACTGACTATGCCTTCTATTACCATGTAAATTGTTTCAGGCTGCAGGAAAAAAAAAAAAAAAAAAAAAAAAAAAAAAAAGTATTAATCTCCCCTCAGTAAGTCATAAAATAAAGAAATCAATTTCAAGGTCAATTTAGTCTAAATAACACCTGCTGCCCTTTTTGTAACATGCAGACTCCTCTGAAACACTAAGTTGCTGTCTATAAAGGCATCAATACGTGATGTCTCACATAAATCAGGGTGCTGTATGGCACAGCACAGCTGATTTGCAGGGTACCAACTGGGGCTGGCAAAAAAAAAAAAAAAATTCAGAGCAGGTTCCTTCTCATCACACCTCTTCAACATAAGCACAAGGCTTTACAGCAGAAAATAAAGCCAAGGGAGCCTGGAGGCTGTAGGGGTTTGGTTCTGCAAGGAGTTTGTGCCTTGTGAGGTTTTGGGGACATCCAGCTCTGTGCTGGGAGCATTTAGATCCATGAAGGGTGGGAAGCCTCAAGCATCAGCTTCAGAGAAGGAGAAAAGAAAAAAAAAAAAAAAAAAAAAAGTAGTAGTAACAAGAAGAAATCTTTATTTCTGTTGGAAAGCAGAGTGGAATGGAATAGACTGGAAATAGGATAATGTTGTTGTTGGTTTTTTTTCCCTATCCTAGAATTCAGAAAAGGAAATGACTTGAAATATTTTCACCTGCTTCCATGGAGAGAAAACTTTTAAGTGGAAATCCATTTGTCTTTTGGTCAAAAACTGTCCAATCTTTCTTTGCAGTATATTTAGTGTGTCCTCATTGTAGCACAAGGCTGCATTTGATGGCTCTAAAGGGGCAGCACATCCATGCCCTCCTCCTGAAAAGTTTCCCTTGAACTCTGTAACCATTCTGGGCCTTTACAGAAAAGCTCCAGAGCCCCAGGACTGGGTGGCCTGGTCACTGTGCTCCTCCCCACTGTGGTACTTTTCCCATAAGATGAATACAACTATTTTTCCTTTCCCATGTCCAATTCACAGCAGTGCTGGTGCCTTGTTAAATGCAAAGTTCCTGACAGGTTTTTATTTCCTCCTCTGGGTCCCCCAGCAGAAGACAATCTGGACAATCAATACCCAAGCAGCAGAAGTTCCTGAATGAAGCAAATATTCAGATATTCTGGAAAGGGGACTCCATATTCCTGTAAGAGTCTCTAATGAAAATAAAACAGTGTCCTCAAGGCTTCTGAAAATGGCTGAGAACATAAAGATGCACAAGGCTGAGCAGAAAGCAAACTGAAATCAATTTTCAGAAAATGCTCTAACATAGGAACCATTTAACCCAGGAACAGATTGTGGCTTCCCTACCAGAGATATCCCAGAGCTCTGCCCCAGGGTATGGAACAGCCCCAGGTTCTGCAGGCATGCCAAGAGCAGTGCTCCATGCAGAAATGTCACAGCAGCAGAATTCTCTCTCAGGCTGGTGGGCAACAGTGGGTGATGTCCAAAGCCTTCCCATCATGGGTGAATTTGGAATTATTGAGGGGTTTCACTTCTTGTTCTACACAGCAGAAAAAAACCTTCCTACAGCAGAGAAAACCAACCCTAACTCTGTCCTTTAGAGCAAGGAACACAACACTCTTCCTGTTTCACAATTCATAGTTAGCACTGGAATGTGGAGCCATTTTTTATATATATATATAGTCTTTGCATGTATTCAGCTTTATCTGGAAGACAACATTTCATCAAATAATCAAAATAGATTTAATCAGCTCTGATCTATTCATGTATTTATAGAGTGTAATGATTCTCCTATGATGATACACTGGCAAAAAGGAATGCTGCCCTTTTCCAACAGATAAAACTCAGTGAATCAAAGGTTACACAGAAATAAATTGGAAAACATAAAGTCACAGAAAAAAAAATATCATTTATTTATTGGATATAAGAAAACATTTCATTTTTTTAAATCCATGGTCCTGAATCCTATTTAATGCAAACTTCTCTGTGAAATCCCACTATCACAAGCCAAGGATAATGGCTGTGTGTCAGGGGCTGCCAATATACTGATTCAGTGAGTCAAGAAACAAGGATGAGATTTACTAGGAGTGATAAGCATATTAATGTTATATCATCTAAAATCACACAAACACTCATTTTGCAGTTGAATGTGTCTAATAGCATGAGATTCCACAGCAGAAAAAAAAAAAAAAAACAAACAGAAGCCTGGCATGGCTGTCCAAGGGCTCAAAAGATTAGAAGAGCAACTTTTTTAAAAGGGTTTATTTGTTTGAGGTAAAGGAACAGAAACAACCACTAACTTCAGATGAACAGCAGAAAGATCAGTGTAAGACACACAAGGAGCTTTGTTTAATGGGAAATTATTTTTTCCATGTGCCAAGAAGCAGCTCCAGAATCCTGAACGATGAATCCTGTAAGGAACAAGGAGAGATGTCTCCCAAAGATGAGGGATATAAGCAGTGCAAGAAGAAACCCAGAATATTCCTGACTGCTCCTGCTCAGCTGAATGATTATGTATTTCCTAATCCTCCAGCAGTCCATGGAGTGGGTCAATTATTGCAGGATCTGCTGTGAAATCAAGGTGAAGAAAAAAAATACAAAAACAAGGAGAGAGTTAAATAAATACTTCCAAAATGTAATCACAAAGGGCACAGATGAGCATGTCTGACATTGCCCATTATCTCCCCAGCAGAATTACTTTGGGTTTACTGAGGCAGGAGATTTCAGTAACCTACAAGTCACTCAGGAACGTTTATCTGGGAGTATTAGGAGACAATCAGGAGCAGAATCTGCAGAGCAATGATAATCATCAGCGAGGTCTCAGGGCTGGAAGGGCTCACCCTGGCACTGTAAGAGCAGCAAACATCCCCAGGGATCTCAGGAATCCAACCCTGCCCTGGCTGCAGCAATGCTGATTGCACAGCCCCAGTGACACTGCAGCTGAGCTCAGATAAGGAATCAGAAGTTTCTGTCTTTGCTGGAAGCTCAGAAAAACCCAGCTGGGCTCTGTCTCTACTCCAAACAGCTTTGGGTAATGTTTCCAATGATTCCTGGTTTTCACCCAGCAAAGCAGAAAGTGCTGGAAATCTCACAGGAATGTTCTCCCATGGCACCCCATCACCAACCCCCCCCCCCCATTTCCATCAGGAAATACTCAATTCACCAACCAGCCAATGTTTTCATTAAGTGGATTTAAATGCAAAAGATGCATCCACAGTATTTGTTCCCCTGGGCACAGAAATATTTCTTACGCTACAGAATTTTCAGTCAATTATTATATTTTAATTTATTACCTGCCTGATCACTATTGCAGGATGCTTCTCACAAATAAATATGGTTTTTATTTGATTCTCTGGCAGCAGTTAGAATGGAGCCATACACAAAACCCAAGCACTAATATTCAGCAATACACCACCCACCTTGCATTTTCCTGCCCCAAAATGCTCAGACAAGCCATGATCAAGTTTCTAGGGCTGAGACTTCAGAGAATAATTTAAGTATATTGTTACATTACTGGGAGCAATTACATGATTGTGAAGTTCACTTATTTAGAATTGGTATCTCTCATATTACTGGAAAATTAACAAGCATTACATGGAGTCTTTCAGAAAAAAAAAAAAAAAAAAATACCAGGACAAACCCTGTCCAGTCTTTGCTGTATTTTACATGCGGATAATTTTCATCTGTAGGGACTGCTGCTGGTCTAACATGACAGAGTCTTGACTCAGAAAATAAATATTTCACTGCTGTGGAGAATTAGCAGTTTTTACAGGCTAAACAGTGAGTGGCTGTTTCTCCACAGAGCATCATCAAGCTGTCCCAAAGCATTCTGATCTTCCCTTCCTGCTGTGGCAGCAGAATTCCAGGGACTCTTCTTCCATGACTGTGCAGTGATAAGAGCTGATGAAGATATATTGTTGAAATATTACTGCGTTACACCCTGTGCTGTGATTTTTGACAAGTGACCCTCCCTCAGCTCCTACCAGGGCAGAATTCTGTGCTCTGCCCAGGGCCTGGGGAGCTCCCCCAAGAGTTTTGTAATCCTGGGTTTGCTTTATTCACAGGAAAATTTAACATATGCGCCACCTGTCATTGGTTAAAACATTATAACACCTGTTCCCTGAATGCCATTTCAACACACACCTGCAATTCCAAGCCACCTTCAGCCCTGAACACTTGTTGGTTTAGCACGGATTTTTTTTTTTTTTAGTACAGATAGAAAAAAAACTACAGTTAAGTATTTCAATTTTCCTTATATACTGACATTCATGTTATTTTTCAGGAAGGTTGATGAGGCCTGAAATAACAGGAGATTTCTTCCTTTTTATTGAAGAAATACATATAAATGCAAACAAAAGTGAGGAATCAATTCCAAATCCTAGGATAGCTTTCCAATAAATAAAAGTGAAATGAAAATTCAGTTGCATGCAGCTATTACAAGCTCATATAACTCTGCCAAGATAGCACTTCAGCTCCGTGTTTATTTCTGTCAGAATAATGTGAGGAATGCTCTATCAGTTGGAACTGGATTACAATAAATAAGATTCAATTTAAGAATAAATGGCTCGAGTCCTGAGCGCAATTTAAAATTTGTATATTTAAGGAAAAATAAATCTATATCTCTCGCGAGGAAATAATGCTTTGGACAGTGAGTTTATGAAGGGATACAAGCTATGAAATTATGTAGCTGCTGCTAATGTGCCACAGGACCTGTCAGCTAAAGAAAAACAGCAGTAAAACATAGCAGCCAGAGAGAAGGAAGGGAAATGCTCTGACAAAGAGCTGAAAAATGCAGAGAAGGGATGAAACAAGAATAGAAATTAAGGCAAAATTCTGGTGTCACTTCCCCATAACCCCCGTTGCTCTCTGCCTGTTTCCATGGCATGTTGTGGACATTGGAATAACAGCAGCCAAATGGGTTCTGCCAGAATTCTCAGTGTCTCTGAGTGCTCTAAGACATTGGAACTTGGAGCAAAAAGCTGTGACTCAAAATGAATGAGATCCCTCCATATCCCCTGTGCTGGACCTGGATCTGCTTCCTAAAGGTTTCTCCTCAAGAATGTGGAACCCAGAGGCATCATTTGTATCTAACTCTGTGTTCTACAGAGACACTTTGAATTCTGACACTATTTCAAGACCTCAGATAAATTCCAAGTTGGAATTTTCATGGGTGCCAGGGTTTGGCACTGGGCAAACTCCAGGAACACACTCAGCCCTCCCCTGCCACAGCTGGGCAGAGGAGAGAAAAAATTAACATAAGGTTCTTGAGTTAAGGGCCAGGAGAAAAACACTCCAAGGGCAAAAAAGGCTCAGCTTAGAGGTACAAAGTGAGTTTATTACTAACAGAATCAGGGAAGGATAATGAGTTTCTGCTCATGGAATTCAGGCTGTTCTTTACAAACTGGATGTGTCCATGTAAAATCAGGGAAGAAAGGCTGGATTTTGGCTTTCTGAAGTAACCCACATCCCTTGGGCTGGAGCAAAAGGAGCTCTCTGTGATGATTTGTTTCACTAGAGTTCAGTGGGCACAAAAACCTCTGAGCAAAGGACAGAGGGCAGATGGGCCCTGCTGACAGAAATGCAAATGCACCCACAGAACCCTGCAGACCAGGGGAATTACAGCACAGGCCTTTCCTTGAGGGGCCACCAAAAAAGCAGCAGCAGAAGGAAGGGAAAACCTGGGGACAGCTTGGACCAAAGAGACCCCAACTCTCGCCATGGCATCACCAAGCCCCCAATGGTAACATTAACAAGCCCCCCAAACACAAACACCTTCACTCCTTTATGTCATAATGCTGAATCATGTCCTAAATAAAGCACTGGAAATCAAACTTCTCCACAAGGTAAAACTTGCAGCTTTAAGTCACAAAAAGCTTTCATTTATTCATGAAGAAACTTTCATCTCTGCTTGCTCCCTAAACAGAGTCCAAATGATTTGTGGCTGTTTTAGTTTGAAGGCAATGAAGATGTGCAGTGAGAGCTCTGGGTGGCTGTTTGCCAAGACAAAATTGTACCTGACAGGTGAGAATTCACTGCTGAAATGGACATCAAATACAAGGAAAGATATCTCTAATATTTGCAAAACAGACAGAATTTCCCTAAAAATAGGCTTTGAGTAGGATTGAACAATCTGTGAAGAAGTTTACAGGACACAAGAAGCATTTTTAAATAGTTCCTCCTGGTTTATAAAAGTGACTTAGCAAATTTCCAAGTCATTGAAAAGTGCAAGGTGAGAATTTTCACCGGTTTCCCCTGGTGATGGACTCTGCAGTGACACCCAGCTGTAACCTGATGTGGTTTCTGTCTCAGCAGCTGCAAAACAGGTTCTACCTTGTGTCCCCTGACACAAGTGACACAGGCTCCTCCTGAGCTTCCAGCACTGAAATCCTGCAGCACAGGCAGCTCCAGGATTCCTTCCCTGGGTCACTGTGCCCAGCACACATCCCAGGCTCCAAATATAAACTAAGAGTGTGCTTAACCTTTGGATATTTGAGAGAACCACTGCTCCAAGACAATCTGTGACCATCATCACACATTCCTCTGAAATGACACAACTGCATTTTCTGAGAGAGAAAAAAGGAGCATTGATTTTACCAGAGGTGGATTTGCAAATTAAATGATAGAGAGATGCTCATTTGAACGTTTGCTTGGCTTTGACAAACCAAACTGAGTGTGGCCAGTGCAGCACTGCCAACGTGTTCAACATGGGAACAGAGGGAAAGGGAGAGAGACATCACCCCCAGCTTATAGCAGCCAGTCTGCACAGAGACCTGAGCACTCCCACCCCAGAGTCATGCACAGCTTCTGGCAGCCACAATTGGAGCTGCAGGGTCTGCTCTGACAGCATCAGGAGAATAAACTGAATATTTCTTTCCAGTAACATGGGCTATGCTGTGGGCCCTGTTCTGCCTAGGGTTGAAACCCAGCATTGGGCAGCACAACTCTGCAGCTCCCAGTCTCTGCAAACCTCTCTGCTTCTGCAGAGCCACAGCAAAGAGCTGAAATTCAAACAGCTGCAGGTCTAGATGAACCAACTGTGTTTTATATCTCCTGTTGCTTGGCCAAACGTCCCCCACCCAAAGCAGGTACTGCACCAGTACTGGCTCCTGGTGGTTTGATCTGTTTCAAACACAGAACCAGCTCCCTGGTTATTTGCTAAAGCTGAATTCATATGGGAAGTTCCTCTACCTGGGACCTGCTCTGTTCTCTGAGACTTACTGATCCTGAAATTAGAGTCACTGGATTATAAATCAAATGGCATCTAGTTAAAAAATAACCACAGCAGTATTAGAGCTCATTGTTTGGCAGGAGTACTGGCTGTGCCTGTCAGAAATGGATACTCAATAAAATAAACCCAGAGTCAAAAATTAATGTCCCAAAGAAAACTATTTTCCTTTACATGTAATGAAGCATCTATTACCAACAGCCAACTTGTAAACAACACCTCTCTAATAAAGGGTGACTTCTTCCTGCTGCCTGTCCAGAGGAACAGTGGATTTTGGCACATTTCATACTTTGGCCTTCACTCTTGCACTCCTCAGGCACTGAGGGAGCAATGGAAAAGAGATTATCTTCTTAAAGGAAAAGAATCCTGCATGCAGATTGTGGGCCTTGATACCAGCAGCCATAATATCCCTTTATATTCAGAAAAGTGCTGATAAGCACTGCAACTCCGAGAGCCAATGTTCACAGTGCAGCTGCCTGAAGGTGCAAAACATGAATTTAATGCTAAGCCTACGTTATACTTTTAGTCTTTAATCACCTCAGGCTGTGCAGGGAGCAGTTCCATCTCCCCAGCTCTGCTCTCACTGGAGGGAAGGTGAGAGATCAGGATCCTGCCCACTCTGCCTGCATGGCTGGGGTGATGGGGGACAGATAAAACCTGCAGATCTGGAGTCCCCAGCAGAGCAGGACTAACACCAAAATCCTGACCAGGGTAGTGATGGTGGTTCCTTCTTCTCCCAGAAAGAGCCAAACACTGATCAGAGCTGTTCTGTCCTTAGTTTTAAACCCCTAGAGTCCTTTCCATGGCCTTAGTCATGGAATTGAAAAACATTATGAAAATCGAGAAGCCTTTTGGGTTTTTTCTGATTCACAACTAATATTTCCAAAATGAAATTTGTTGTGTTTTAAACAGCCCACGTTTATATCTCTGAAATTGCTTGGCAATACAATTTTACAAGAACTCAGAGCAACAATCCAAAGAAAGTGTTAAGAAGACTTTTATAAACACTGAGGTTTTTCCTACTTGCAAATTAGACTGACAAAATCTCAGGCAAGGCCCAGTCTAAGAGTTTCTAAGAGTCAAATCTTGGCTTCACAGTCATTCCATCGTTCCCCTGAATCTCTTTTTCAAACAGCAGCTAAGCTTAAGCCTGGAAATAGTGAGAAGTGATTCTTCCTCCCAGAACATTTTGTGCTTTCTTGCCAAGTCATCCTGTGGATGTGTTAAACTACAACTTCCAAGTCAATTGGCGTGGTGGTTCCATCTGACACCCATCAGTCTTCCTGTCCTGCCCACGGACCAGGCAGGCTGCAAAATGCCTTGTCAGTCTTTCAGGCACTGCCTCAACCAAACAGAACTGGACTAACAGCAATGCCAAGTTGTTACTCTACATTTATCAACAAAAAGGAATAATTTTTTAGGAAAATAATAATAATAAGCTCTCCTCGCAGCACTAAGGCTAAATGACCTGAAAAAGTTTCCTAAGGGACTGAAGCCACAGAACAAAGTTTCATTTCATCTTCCTACATCTGACAGCTCAATTTCCCAAGTTCCCAGGGACCTTCAGCAGTGCTAAACAGAGGCAGTAACAAATGTCAGTGTTTACTCTGAGATCTCTTTGTTAGAGCTCTCTGTACTCAGCAGTCTTTAATAACCCTCTTTAGGCACAGGCAGAGCATGTTCTGCATAAAGCAATCAGGAGTGACTCAGCACAGTGTGTCTGTCATAGCTGAACAAGATGGAATTGCAGGATTAAACTCACACAACTAATCACATTCCCTATCAAGACCCTTCCCCTGTCCTGGTAAGGAAATCAGTTTTATTTTCAAGCACCACAACCCCAAAGCTTTGCTTTTGCTTTGCCACCTGCAGTCCCAGGCACAGCCTCTGGTTCTGCTCATCAAGGGATGAGGTGCTGCAGCTTTGGAGCTGCTGCTGGCAGGGCTGGAGGTGGAGAAACCACCCCAGAGGAGGCATTCCCAGCTCTGTGAGTGAACCAGGAGCTGCTGCTGGCAGGGCAGGAGGTGGAGAAACCACCCCAGAGGAGGCATTCCCAGCTCTGTGAGTGAACCAGGAGCTGCTGCTGGCAGGGCAGGAGGTGGAGAAACCACCCCAGAGGAGGCATTCCCAGCTCTGTGAGTGAACCAGGAGCTGCTGCTGGCAGGGCAGGAGGTGGAGAAACCACCCCAGAGGAGGCATTCCCAGCTCTGTGAGTGAACCAGGAGCTGCTGCTGGCAGGGCAGGAGGTGGAGAAACCACCCCAGAGGAGGCATTCCCAGCTCTGTGAGTGAAACAGGAGCTGCTGCCAGAGGAGCTGGAATTTCAGCCAGTTTCAGCTGATGTGACAGGAGTGTGCTCACTATAAACAACAGATCAGCCACAGTGCCCAGCCCAGGGCAGGCTCCTGATGCAGGAGGAGCTCCAGGATAATTACAGAGGTCTCCTGGTGACTGCAGCCAGCCCTCAACCAAAGCCACTGCTTTGGTGCAAAGCTCACAATAACTTTTTCCTCATAATTCACTGGTTGTCCAAGGTTTTCAAAGCTGGCTCTACATGGCAGATGCTAAGGAGGTTAACAGTAATGGGCAACAGGAGTTTCCTGCACCTAGTTTACAATTAGAGCTTTTCTTTTTTAATTAAATATCAAACCAACCTTGAATTTCCAGACCAAGACTTAACTGAGCTGATTTGACTTTCATTACTTAATGAAAATAAGTGACCAGGAAAATATCTGGGGGTTTTGCGGCCATTTAAAACAATGTTTTTGATAAACTGTTCTCCTTTGACAGTACATTTGAGCAAGAACTTTTTCTGAACACTACAACACTCACAGAGAGAAAAAAACAGGATCAAAGAAAATAAAATAGGAGCCTGAAGAATAAGACAGTTAATTAACTTCAAAAAGCAGGATATACAACTCAAGTCATTCCTTAGGGTCATCCATCTAACCAGGTTTTAAAAGCCTTCAGTTATGAAAACTCCACTTTCCCCAAGTCATTTATTCCATTTCTTTTAGAAAGCTTTTCTTAATGCCAAATCTCGATCTCTTTTGTACAATTTAAGCCCATTACCATTTGCTCTTTTCCCCGTGGGTCTGCATTATCATCCTTGCCTGAGTCTCTGCAGCAACTTCTCCTGCATGTAAAGACCACCAGTACAGCTCTTTCCTCTTCCTTAATCTCAGCAACCCCTACTTTTTCAGCCTTAACAGACATGCAATAACACAATGAATAAAAGTCACTATTTTACATAAGTTCGGGCAGACAATGCACGACAAGAATTGAAGGTGAGGCTGAAAGTGAAAGATCTTGAATTTTTCAACAATTTTGGAAAGTGGAGTAGCACCTGGATCATTAATATTCATAGACAGAAATGCACACGTATTTACAGACCTCTTTGCTTTTGGGATATTTTATCGGTGGATCAAACCTGAAAGGATTTCCATACCTATTTATTTCTAAGCATATGCACACCTAGGCAGAGAACTGTTCCTGAGCACAACTGGTCATCTCAAAACTCCCAAAGCTGAGCTTTATTCACCTTTCAGGAGCTGGTTATTTAATTCCAGCCTGGAAAGCACAATCACAGATGGCAGCTTTTGGCTCCAGCACCAAACTCCCAGTTGCAGCTCCCTTCAGATGCAGAGTTTTCAGCTGGCCCATAAAACCAGAGACAGCTGTGAAATTTAGAGTCTGGTCAGTCTTTGAGATGATCAAACTCCCAGTGTGGTGTGTTACTCCCAGCCCTGTTCCTGGAGATCCTGGACGTGTGTTATATCCAGGATCTCTGAGCCACAGGGATTCTCGGAGTGAAGGACACAGGAAAACACTTTCTGCATGTTCCAAAGTCAAGTTCCTCATTCCCACCCCACTCTAGGAACCCTTCACTCTTAGCAAATAAACCCTGCTGCTGATACAGATGGAAACACACTCACACCGGTGCAGATGGGGTTTATTTGTAGAAATATCTCTCTAAACATAATTAACAACTAATGGCAGCAAAGAGCAAACACATTATTTGTCCTTTTTTTTTTTTTTTTTTTTCACTTTGAACCCAGAAATAGCAACCCAGCAGGAGAATTACTTGAGTCAAATGAGCTAATGAGGAGACTATTCCTGTATAATGAGATCCAGAGAAGTCTGTACTTGTCTTAGCTTGTTCTATTCATAGTCTCTGCAGATTTTACTCTGCTGTTTGGACTCCACACACACCTGATCTGTGCCTACCAACACCAATATTCCCAAAGTTTTATCTGTGGAGCAGCAGCAGGTGTTAAACACTGGGCTGGCAGTTACATGACAGAGCTGCTCATCTTCTCCTTCTAAAGCCTGGTCACCTCTGCAAGGCTGAAGGGACAACCAAAGTCACTGCAGACTTAGAACATGGAAAAGGAATCATAGAACTAGAATGAAATATACTTCAAATTATGGTTTGGTTTCCTAATGAACTGTCTTTTCCAGCCCAACAAAATTAGGTGTGTTCTGTGGTAGAATCAGCACCTTCTTACAGGTGTTGTTGCGAAATATCTTTTAATTTTATGTTCATTAGTAGCACAGTTTGAGAAAAACAAAATATCCTTGAATTCATCCGTGCCATAACAAAAAAAAAAAAAAAATCTTTTGTTGCACAATGAATATTTTTTACCTATTTAATCACTATCAAAGAAAAGATTTCTTTGGTTGGAAGTGAAAACCAGACTTTGGTGTCTTCTGGGGCAGCAGGTGCTGAAGTGAAGCTGTGTCAGGAAGGCTGAGTAGCAGCAAAGTCACTTGAAGGCTCTGCTGAGCTGCCCTGGTGCTGCAGCCATGCCCAGGAGCCTGGGATACACAACCTGGGCTCTGCTGTGCCTGGCACTGATCCTTGCCTTGGAGCATGTCAGCACAAAGGGAAACAGACTGCAGGTAGAATAATGAGCTTGGGAGAACAATAGAGAGACTAAATCTGGTGAAAGAAGCATCTGCTGGAGCACAGCAGCTGCCCAGCCACGCCAGGAGTGCTGCCAGTGGCACAGCAGAGTTCAGCTCTCACATGGCACTCACTGACCATTTCTTTAAAAAATAAAATAAGAAAGTTCTCCTGCTTTACAAAAGGAAAAAAAAAATGTAAATTAATACACAGTTTCAAGTGATAGAGATGTGAGATTTGAGATCTATGTAATGATTTATGTGGTAAGAGATAAAGATCTGTAGCTGAAGTGAAGAGGAAAAGCTTCCGAGCATGGGAAAATGAACACTGCTACTAACAGCTAAACCCATCTGCTAGTACCCCAAACTAACAAAAAATGAGAAATAATTAGAAATTTCTTAGAAATTTTGGGTTAATACAGACCTCCCTACTTTCCTGGCTGAAGAATCTCAGGATATTTCAATGCTTAGTTTAACAGGAGCTGCATCAACTGAACACACTCACCTTCCCCTGCCTGGGCAGGGCTTCACTGATCCTGATCTGGGACACAGAACTTCTGTTCCAAGAGAATGTAAAGAAACCAACATCTAAATCATGTTTTTATTAGAGCCATACCTGCCTTTCCCCCTTTTTTTTATTAAAGAAAGCTTCATTTTATCTGACTTTTTCTGTTCCACAACTGCAGGGTGCCACGCATCACAAATAGATTATCCATTCCTACACATCCTCAACTCCTTCCATGACATCTGCAGCTTTGCCAGGCTGACTTTAAATGGAGCTCCTCAGGAACAATTTGGTCTCCCAGAAATATTTAGGACGTTTAAAAATCTTTGGTATTTAGCTTCTGATAGTTCCATCAGGACCATAAAAATCTATCAGGTAAATAGGTCTTTAGAATGATCATTATTCAACCACACATTAGTGGTTCCTAATGAGTAGGAAGATGCTGTTCCAGTGCACTGAGCAGGCTCTTGTGGCATATTGATATGCACAGGAAAGTGCATGCAAATATCTCTGTATTTACCTATTTTGATTGTTGACCGCCTGCAGAGTCAAAAAGACCATTTAATATGTTTCCTAAAATAATTAAAATGGCATAATTAGGGCAAGTTCAAGAGTAACCATTTTTAAATGGGCACATTTAAGTAAATTTGTTTCCACTGTCCCAAAATCCTTTGCTTAATATGAGCACTACTTTTATAAATAGGCAAAAGCTATAATTTCTTTTTCTTTGTCATAGCCTGGCAACAGGACACAAAATTCCTTCTGAACTACAACTAATTGGGCTATCAATTCTATTTTTACAGACATTTGGGCAGCCTGGTTCCAGCTGACCAGCAGGAGCACAGGGACAACCCAAACAGAAGCAAGTTCTGCCTGTTTTCAACACAAATAAATGAAGTCAGAAGAAATGACAAATTCCTCAGATTAGAAGCAAACAACAGCTTTACCTTGTTCCCAGAGTGATTGAATAAAACATATCCTAAAGAAGAGAGGGAGAGAAATTTCTTTTTTTTTTCCATAGCAGTAACATATTTTTTGCTGGCATGTCAACCACACTCACAGGAAGCCACTGAAGAGCCCTCAGGAAGGCAAACCCTTAGAGCTGATGAGGAATTTCACAGCCTGCCATCAAATGTTTGTTTAAATTCCAGTTCAGTGCAGGGAGAGGTGCAGGAAAAGCTCGATTAACACCAAAAAATAATCATCTAATGGACAGTAATCAGTGTATTAGGTAAATCCTGTTTTCAATCATTTTTTGCCAAGTCAATAACTGTCTAACTCTGCCCAAAGTCACAATGCAGAGGTTCAGCCTGCATTTGGAGCAGATGGCATTGCCAATTATTTGCCTGCAATGACAATGGCTGCAGACATGCCACAAAGTCAAAGCAATGCACACTTCTCCTTCTGCCATTAGCCATCAATCACTCTGCAGTCTGACCTGTGGAAATACCACCATTCTGTTTTATAAGGTGCTTAATAGCCAAAAAAATTTGACTATAATATATAT
Source organism: Zosterops lateralis (assembly GCF_965231275.1). NCBI lineage: Eukaryota > Metazoa > Chordata > Aves > Passeriformes > Zosteropidae > Zosterops > Zosterops lateralis. The sequence goes on from NC_139775.1 coordinate 13,231,977, forward strand.
ATATTTGTGGAGAATATTTCATATCATATATACATTTAGAGTTGTAATTATATAATATAGAGCTGATATTTACATTAATTTTTTCTATAATTGCATATTCTTTATATAGTAATAGAAACAACAATTATAGAAATGCAGAATATAATTTCCTACAATAGAGACCAAACCTCAAGATTCAGGGTTTGTTCAAATAAAACACTGAAATACCTTTAGGAATCTTCCCTGCACCTTTTTCCCATAATGATCTCTCAATCCAAATGTTCTTTCCAACGAGATCTAATTGTAACTCACTGCACTGCATCTGCATCGAAAATATTTTAATTTCTGAAAGATCCTGCAGGCAAATTTTTATGGCCCAATCATCACAAAACCCCCACCCTGTAAACTGAAAACAGATCCATGAAGTTTGGAAAATGGGAAGATTTGATGCTGAGATGATTAATAAAGACATCAAGACAACACATGAAACTCTGAGCACTCAGGCTCCTGCTTATTGATGGGTGAAGCTGGAGAGGCCCTGCAGCAGAATTATCCTTCTATGATCTCAATCTGTTTTCCATTGATTTTCCTTACACAGCAGTAAGTTTTGATTAACTTTAGAAGCAGCAATGACTACTTCAAAATGCCCGGAATTGATCAGACATAAGGATTTCCTGTTAAGTAGAAATTAAAAACAATATTTCTTCCAATATCACAATTAAGAAATGCCTTTCTCTTTGCAAAAGTCTAAATGAAAAGGCTGCCACGTTCCTTTGGCCATTTTGTTGGCTTGGAAGGTCATTAGGACACCTCCCAAAAAGGTGAATTAATCCCAGGGAGAAGTTTCTCCAGGTTAACACAGCACAGCAGCAGGAATCCTTTGGTGACTGCACAGCTCAGCTTGTTACAGCTACCAGCAGACACCACGTTTACAGGAACTGAAAATATAAAACACTTGCAATAACCCAATACACCAAAGTAAACAAAGCCACACTTGTAAGTAAAGCTTTTGAAATAAAAGCTGCCAGAGCAGTAATTGAACATTTCAGGGCTGTGTTATTGCTATTGACAACCGTCTGCAAAAAGCTCTTTTGTCAGGGCTGATATGGATCTGGGTTTGGCTTCTGGAATTGCCTCCTCCTTTAACTTACCTCCTTCTTTGGGAATTTTCCACAACTGGAAGCACAGTGGACTCTCTCCTAAAACTTCCCACCTTGTAAACGGAGCACAGAACAAAGAGCAGATTTGTTTTCCTCAAGGTTCTGCTGACACCCTCTGAAATCTGCAGTTCTGCGATAACAGCTCTCTTCTCCTTCTCAGATATAGATCTAAACTGACAGAGCAACATCCCAAGATCAGCAGATCAGTGTAGCTGCTCGAGTCATTAACTGTTCCTAAGGTTTGTACAGCTGAGTTCATCACACGAGCTCTTCTAGAGGCAAATTTTACATTCCTGTGCTCTGGTAGGAAAGTAATAAATAGGCTGGATGTCAGTTCAACTTCCAGAACAACTTCACTTCCCACAGTGCCTCTCTAAAATGGCATTTTCCTCCTCCAGCTTGATGGGAAGCACAAGTTTGGGATTTTTTTCCAGACACACTTGTTCAACGCTCTGCTGCTCCATTCCAGATCATTGTAACTCACAATTCCCTCTATCTCCTCAGCCTTTCATATTTTTAAAGCCTTACAATCTCTCTCCTCCATAATGTTATCTAAAAATAACAACATCAGGCTGGCAGAAAAACCCACTGCAGAAATTTCACACCATTTTCCAAGCAGTCAACGGGGAATCTCCCAAGGGGATGCACTCTGGGCAGTGAATGATGTGTATCTGCGGAGAAATATTGTGGAATCGATGCTGGAGATCAATCACTTTAAAGAAATACAGTCATTTGGGACAGACTCTTTTGCAGGGCAGAAAGCAACTCTGCTGGAAAACCACTTTGTGCACAATGTACATTCGTATGCAGAAGTTCATTTATAATATATCTCAGGAGATGCTACAGCTTGCACGCAGTTATTTAAATAGTTTGGGGACTTTGCAAGAGAGATTTACTCTCACTCTCCACACATTTTATTATGGAAGGTTTATCATCAATATTAAAGTTTAATTCCCCCAAAGCAGTGCATTAATACATTCATAAGCTTTAATACCCAGAGCTTTGTGCCCACCTTCATCATATATTGAACACAATTGTCAAACTGCAGTTCCATACTTCCCCCGTCCTCCTTTTTCATTTTAAAGGGATTTCAGCAATATTTCAGCAGCACAGGGTCATTTTGATGCACTACATTTTGCCTAATTTTAAACGTCTGCCATGCAGAAAATTGAGTTTTATGGTTTTCAGAGTAAAAACAAAGACTGCAGACCCCCAGCTCTCACGCCTCGTTCTTTTCAAGCAATTTTGCTAATCACACACGGACCTTTTGCTACATTTATTATTTATTGCCTGCCCCTAAATCCTGCTCTCAAGTTCACCCATAATCATTTGGGGTTTATGCCTTTTCAATATTTAAAAACCATCTTTTGCTTTATGTAATAAACCCAACACTGGGAGTCATTTCCCATTAAAGATCCATCCACTATTCCAGACTTCCAGCAGGTCAGTGCCTGTCCTGTGCTTCTCCTGCACTCTGAGGTATTGCAAGAGAAAATCCTGTGTCTTATTAACCAGCTAATTAGCATGATGGCACAATTAACTATTTTTCCTCATGTGCTTTGAGCAAAGAGAAAGCGGCAACACACGAAAGGAGCAAGGAAGGACATTAAAAATAAAAGAGGAAACTAATTTAATTGCAATGAACGAAAGCAAACAGCAGACTTATTACAGGAGGAAAAATAAAAGTACTCCCAGAGGCATTATCACTTGTCAGAATTGCTGCTGCTCCTTCCTGACACCATGGCACACACTGGGGAAAAAAAAAAAAAAAAAAGGGCAATTCAGAGATCATCAGGAGAGCTTTAAAATTGGCTTTTGGTGTCTGAGAGAGTCCACACCAAGAACCAACACAGCCACAAACCCCCCAACTGCCTATGAGTGAAACCTTAATTCAATATGTAATTTAATTTGGCTTCTGCTGCCTGTAATTGCTTCCATCCTCAAGAACAGCTGGCAGGCACCAAGACAAAACTGCACACTCAGGACAGCAGGAGGGAGGGGTTTAATTAATTTTTTTAAATCGTTGTATTTTATTTAGCTTTTGCTGCCATCTACAGTAATCATCACAAATCTGCACAAGGAGCAGGTGCAGCACCAAAGCAACAAAATAAACCTTCAGCACAGTAACAAGCTGGGCTAGACACACACCAGGGGACTCCCACTGTCACTGCAAGATCTAATAAACCCTCTTTGCAGATAAACTTTCTGCCTCAGTCGGGGCCAAAAAAATTCATTTACAGCTATTTGTCAGCTCTGTAAATGAATTAACTCATCCACAGAGCTCCCAGACACGAGCACAGCCTTCCTGAGTCTGTGTGCATCAACGAGGCAGCAGTGCTGGCTACAATCAAAGTTTTGATTTCTGATCAAAGTTTTAATTTCTCCATATGAGACTGGAACACTGACTGGCTCAATTCAGTGTCTGATTCTTCCATATGGCCACAGCACAAAAATGTGGACACCATAAGGCTGCAGTTTGTTAATTTGCTCCCAAAGAAGCTTCGTGTGATCAAAATATTTTCCACTTGTTATCTTAATTAATGGGATTTTTTTTTCCATTCCAGAGTAATGCTGCATTTGTTCAGAAAGCTGTCCATCCCATAAAGCCTGTCTGGGGCACAAGGCAGGATGTACAGGGGACACTGGAAATGCCAGCAGGATGAGGCAAAACACTTAAATAAGAATGCAGCATCGGCTTTGATGGTAATTTTAATTTAAAATTAAATCATTTGAAGGCACATCTGACCCTTAGTTTACCTCTTCAGTAACTAATGCCTGATTTCTAGTTCCAGGGTCCAACCAGGGGTTCCCACTGTGATTTTCACCTCAGCTTTGTCAGTGCTGTCACAACATCTGAACCAGCACAAACCTCAAAAATCCAATTTCTAAATAGATTGATTCAAATCCTTTTTTATTTTTTTTTTCCCTCCTGTGATTCATAATTTTTCTTTTAGGGAATTTCTGCTCCTCCAACAGTCTGCAGATTCCTGCTGCCTCCTGCATAATGGCCCTTGGTGTAATTCTGGGCACAGCCTTTCCTGGCTCCTAGAGCAGTAAAACACATAGGGGTGTTCTCAGCTGTGCAGCCCATCCAGAGATGGGCTCTAATACCACTTTACACCTTTCTTACTCCTCTGAGTAAGACCAGGCTTAAACTCAGACTTATCCCAGCAGTGGAGAGCACCATTATCATCTTGTCAGAGTTGTCTGCTGAGTATCTTTGAAATCCAGTGTTCTAAGATGAACCTTAATAAAAGATACCCAAGGCAAGACACTACTGGGAAACCAATTTTCTTCACTTTTTGGCAAAGATTCAATCTTATCTAATATGAGTGCAGAAAATATTTCTGAGGATTCAACAAAGCCAGCTTAACCTTTTCTTAGTTATTCTTTTGATAACTCTGAATTAGGGAGTTAATATTGAGGTTTTTAGAAGGATAAAGCATCAAAATATTTGTTGATTTAAATTTCTGCCATAGCACAACCCACTGAGAAAATGCCCTTATCAGCTGCTGGTGGTGAAACCCACTTTAAGCTGTAACAAAATCTCCTGAAGATCAACAAAAACTGGTGTCAAACCAAACATCTCTTTTCTACCTACATTTTAGTACACATGGGCACCATTAGCTACACGAGATTTTGAGCTAAAGTGGAACCTGGACTGTTTTTGTGGCATTTTTTCTTTATTTCTGATTTCTAGAGACCACAGCAACACCAGGTATGATTTCTCCTACTTCCTAATTCTTGGAAGGAGAGGTGTTCACCCCAGAAGTAAAACCCAGACCAGTTTCAGAGTTTCATTTCTACCTTTCCTTCTTCCAGCATCACTAAATTGCCTTCAACAACCGGTTAACAAAAGTCCCTTGTATGTCAGCAATCAGAGCTATTGCAAATATTTAAAAGGTCCGTGATATATTTCCCCTTCTTTTTATATAATGGAACATATAAAGAGAAAATAGACCTAAAAAGAAAGTCACAGAAAGTTCCTGTTCTGGAGATCAAAGTGAATTCTTGACTACACAAAACGCCATAAAATTAATTCCTTCAGGATTAGGATTATGCCCAACGCTTCTCCTTTGCATAAAACGTGCACTTCAATTTTTTTTCTTTTTTTTCTTTTTTTTTTTTCACAACTGCTGGAAGTCAAATAACCTCAGAGCTGATCCTGAAGTGCTTTTCCCCACTTGTTATGCACATGGCATCCAGGAGGGCACAGGCTGCCCTCGAGCCAAGGAACTCTGCTGCCAACAGCTTCCTACAGCTCAGACATGAAACCTTCTAACCCAGCAGACAAGATTTCCTCAAATAAGCTTCTTACAGACAAGATATGAAGAATTTTTTTCCTGTTTTGTTTTTTTAATTCAGTGAAGTTTTATTAATAGAGGTGAAATCTGTAGGCTAAAAAAAAACATGTAATAAATACACCAAAGCTGTTTAAGGTCTGATGTGTTTGCACAGTTTTGCCTCTGCATGTTTTAGGGGCAGTTTGTCTGTTTATATAAGAGTCCCATCATTAAAACATAACATGAACTAGGGAAAAAAGCTTCAAACCTAAAAAAAAATAAACTTAACCCAGTACAACACTTATTCTATGTCAGTCTGTGAACACAGTGGGAAACAAGATTCACCAAATTAGATTTGAAAACCAACAATGAATCCTTTTAGGAAATCAGTGAGTACATCTGCAGTCAAAAGGACAGGCAAAACTTCTGTCCTTTAGAAACTGTTTCTAAATATTCTCATCATTCTATATGGTAAACTATTTCCCAATTAAAAAAATAATATTTTTAAATGTCAAGTGAAAAATTTGTATGAACAAAAGGTGCAATTTCTTACAGTTTGAATAATTACTTTTCAAATGCTGCATTATTTCACAACGGCATGAGTAGGGTAAGGCAGTTACACAAGGTCCTCTGTAGCTGGCCATGGTGCTGATTAACACCATTAACTGAAGAAGCAATAACTGCTGATAGAAAAACAAAATTGACAGCTTCAAAAGTTCAACATCTTGTCTTTATTCCCTTTTTTTTTTTTAAAAGTAGCAATTCCAGCTGAAACCAAATATCAGTGCTCAGAGGAATTCACATTCTGTACACACTCCAAAAGCCACTGAGTTACAACCTCCAGTCAGAAATGTGCTGAACATCTCAGATTTAAAATAATATGAGAATAACAGGCATCCTTAGCAGCCACTGTTTGATTATGAGATGCAAGGGGTCGGAGGGAAGAGTGGCACGTTTCATCTTGTTTGACAAATGTTCCCCAAGAGCTGCAGCTCCGCGCTCAGTGCAGCACTTGGGGACAGCCAGGAGAACACAGAGACCCTCCAGCCATTCCTGCAAAAGCATTGCTGTTATTCCCTGGGAAATCAGACATGATGTGCATCAGAGTTTTCACAGCCACAGCCAGCACTGGGAATGGTTTGGGGAATTTTAATCCATCATTCACATCATTAAAAATCAAACACAGACGAGCAGCAAGTGGTTGTAACCACAAATTTGTACATTTGGGGAAAACCACATATTTCAGACAAAGAACACTGGATTATCCATACAGCAGGCCCAAAGGAATTATTATGAGTTTCCAAAGATAATGCTTCTGATTGAATATAGGTTAAAAAGGTGTACAAGATATGAAAAAACACTGAAGTTTTATGTAAAATGTGCTGTTCCTCATGACACCATGTTCAAATATCCCTCCCTTCTCCAGAGTGCATTGAAGGAGCAGAGAATTCACAACTTCCATGGGATTTAGCCTGGACCCAGGTCAGACTGGTGACCAAACCAGAATTCCCTGAGAACTTTTCAGTACCCAGAACCTCCCACTGGAGCTTCAGACTTGTGTCTTAAAGAAAAAATACCCCTAAAGGTACCAGAGCAGCTGTGAGAATGGCCCAAAGCAGCATAGCTGGAGTCAGCACAGGGGGAAGAATGATTTATGGTTAATAAAATTAGGCAAATAATTGGTGTAAATCGTGGAGGTAAAGGGCTGAGCAGAAAGGTTGAGGAGAGAGACAATTCCTTCTGACAAAGCAATGAGACATGACCAAAGACCCTTCAGTCCTGGGGTGAATTTTTATTAGCCCAGCAGCCACAGAGTTGGACTCGCAGGGAATCCAAGTGGAGGCAGGACTAAAATGAAAAGAAAATGCTCCAGAGGCTTCCCTGTTTCCTCAAACAGGCACAATTTTCAGTCAAATTCCTTCAAAGTCGCCTGCAGAGCACATTTGGGTACATCACTTGTGCCAACAGTGATGCCTTCAGTTTTATCCTCCATGTATTTCAGATTTTGTCCTGCCCAGGGGTGCAGCTCTGAGCTCACATTCAGTGTCACTCAGCTCTGCACAGAGCAGGGACACAAAACAAACCCTTTTCCTGCTGGAAACCATGGACAAGGTTACAAGTTTCAGGCCTAAAAAAGCACAAACAATGGAGGGCTGAGAGAAGAGAATGAGAAAGATGGAACTTCACAACCTGAAACTGTAATTGGACAATTAAGCCCCAATATGCAAATGGACCTTATAAAACTTATAAAAGTGTGAGACCACATGACCTGTGGTGCATTTCGTGACCATTTTGGGTCCATTTTGTGACCATTTTGGGTCCACCTTGGGTGCAGCCCTGGCCAGGCTCTTGCCCTGCCCAAGGTGTATCCTTGAAGGCCTTTTAATAAATATTTACCTTATTAAATATTTATTTAGCTTTATTTATCTTAGCTCTGTCCAGCCTCTGTCCCAGGTCAGCCTCCCCAAGGCATCACACACACACCTGTAACCTGCCTCTTGTGTTTGCAGACCCTGGTGTGTGACAAAAGCCACCCCAAAGGTCTTTCACAGCAACAAACAGGACAGGCATTTATTAAACCATGGGCAAATGAGAGGCTCTCTTATTCAAATTAATTATTAAACCATGGGCAAATCAGAGGCTCTTTTATTCTGGCACAAATTAAAGCAAAATAACTTTTCAGAGAGTAAAACTCCACATAGATTTGGTCAACCATAACAGGCTGAAAGATGAGTCAAAGGACAGGACCAGCTGCCCCTGGGGAAAGGGACACAACTCCAAGGGATTTGTGTCACCAGCTCCATCCTGAGCTGTCCCTGGACACAGCACAGGCCACCAAAGCCAGCCCAGGGATGTCCATCTCCACCTGGGGCAGTAATTGTTTGATAGCTGTTATTGAGAGATGACCACCTGTGTTAGAGCCAAACACGGAGGGGCTGATGGGCTCCCTGTGCTTTTCCACTACAAACAACTAAATCAGCTCTAATAGAACATCTAAAATTGCTGCTTTTACCCTGGCTTGAAAGAGATGATGCAGAGCAGGCCTGTGATTAACTTTTCCATTTCAGATGCAATACTTAAATCAGAAAGCTTGTCTGATACTGCTGAGAGCAGGGAGACTGCAATTTTCCTTTCTGTATCATGCCCTGACAATGAGCTGACACTATTTTAAAAGTACTGAGCAATTTGAAAGGTTTCCAGATAGCAGAGATTTAGATGTACTTTGCAAGCTGAAATGGGCTCAGCTTTTGCACTCCCTTGAAGGAAAAAAAAAGAAAAAGGGGAAAAAAAAATCAGAAAATTATTTTACCCTTTATAATTACAAATGTGCTCATCTGGGGAAAAGGGTTAAGGCCATGTGCTGGGAGCTACAGAAATGTCAGTCATTAAATAATCATATTGACAGAGCACATTTTTAAGTGTATTTTGCAAGTAAATCTGGCTACAAAGCATGACACAAGCAGGAAATGTCTTATTCATCTCCAGCTGCAGTGTGGGGAGCAGGGGGAACTGCTCCAGTGATTCTTTACACCAAAAGTTCATTACAAACAGAAGCCAAAATAGGTCATAAAAGATTAGGAACAGTTACAAGGACATTTCACAGGAAAAAAAACACAGTGATTTTATAGCTAAAGCTGCCTTCTCACAGCAGTCCAAACCCACTCCTGCTTTTCTATGGACTCTGCTCCCAGCAGCTACAAATGAGATTGGTGATTAATTTCAGTTCTGTAACAGCAGCAAAAATCTGAGTGCGACACAAACAGGAGGAGGGGAAAATGTGGGACAAAGAGTGGGGAAAGAGCAGAGATACTGAAATTCCATTCTCCAGTAGTGTCCCCTCTCACATTAGGCAGGATCTCAGATGGAAAGGAAGTTTTGGAGCATTAAACTTTAACAACTGGACCAGACACGTTGCTGTATCAGTTGTGAGCCAAACCTCACAGGAGAGAAAGGCAACTCGTGCTATTCATCTCTGCAGATATTGTCATCCCCATTCTGCATTCTCATCCCATTCACCTGTCATGTGTGTACATTAAATACATCCCAGTAATACCCATCAATGCCAAGGCAAAAACTGAGATAAAAATCTTCAAATGGCCCTTTTCACCTGGGAGAAATTGCTGTTTGAAATCTGTTTATGGACTCTGCTGCTGCCTCCTCCCCACCTGAGGCTGCAGGTGCTGCAGGAATAAGGGCAGGGCACAGCTCACCTGGGCTGCAGGTGGGAATTTGTGTTTGTTCTGTGATGCTCAAATGAGTGTTCAGAGAGTTCCTGAGCCCAAAAAATGTCACAAGAGAAACCTGTTATCAGCTGCCATCCCTTCCTCACTATCCACAGTGCCACATGAAACAGCTCCTCACACACGGGTGGGTCAGAAATTGAAATAATTTCACTGTTAAAACTGGTTGTCTTGCTGTAATTGATTGTGTTTAAGCAAAACACACGAAACATTCCTGCTTCAAATTTAGAATAAACTCAATTTGATGTTGTGGCCAACGCCCCACTGGAAGGAGCAGCTGTTACAACAGAGAGTATATATATATTTTTATACACTGTATATATTTATACAAGTGTTTATATTTTGTTTGCACTTGTCCTTACCTGAAATACTTTAGAAAAGTCAATTAAAATTTGCAAGAGCACATCAAAGAAAGACACATACACCTGGAGTTTAAAGCAGCCTTTGCAATGCATGTTTTTTCCCCAAAAAAATCTGATATCCAGTTGTCCAAAATCATTGCTTTCCCAGGAGACTCTGATGTTTGCAGCCTTTAAATCCTCCAGAGATCTCAACTGGAATGGCAACTCCCCCTCAGCACAGCAGGGCTGTCCCAGGGGGTTGGGGGAACCAGCCTGGCATCAGCAATCAGTCACAGCATCCCACGTTCCAGCCGCTCCCAAGGGTGCAGGAGAAGGGTGGGAGGCATGGAGGGCTGAAACAGCTCTTTGCATTTTTAGAAAAAGAGAGATTTTTTTTTCCTTACTGCCCCAGTGTGAACCATAAATCAGAGATTAAATGACCTTTAGGTAGAGCCTTTTTTGATAAACTGTAAACTAATGAGTTGTGATGACACTGTGATGCCAAATCTTACCCTCCAGCCTCATCCAGCCCTTCAAGGGACAGGACTTTGCTCCAGGCTGGGGTTGCAGCACAACGTGCGGGATCCTCCCAGCTGGGCAATTCCAGCCAGGAGCAGCTGGAAGATGCTGGTGATGCCACAAACCAGCTGGGCAAATATTTCCTCTTCAAATAGAAGGGAAACTATTTAAAGCTCTTACTTTGTTAAGAAATATTCCAACCATTTTTCTACTTTAACTAACCGGGTGCAATTCTTTCCTAGGGTACCACAAGTCATGTACAAACAATGGTACTTTAAATCACACATTCATTGACTATTTAAGGCATGAAATGCTCCTTTTTGCAGTGATCTTTCATTGTGACACAGGCAATTATCCTCAAGGATGGGGATCTATAGCTCCCAGGACTGCTGGACAATTAGTGAGAGTTCATAATAATCCAAGCACGCCTCGTTATTGCAGCCATGGATCAAATGGTAAACTAACAGTGGCTGTCTCTCGCAGACACAGCTGCAACTTGCTGTTTAAAATGGATTTTGAACACACATTTCATTATCTCAAAGGGCTCCTGTGTGTCACACTGGGAATCAGTTCACCAAGATCCCCCCTCCATTAAATTTCTGGTAAATTTGGTCCTTTGGGAGGCTGCAAGGAAATATTTCTGCTTGTGGGGAGTACATAGATTTGCCTTCTTTTAGGATTTCCTCTTCAGATCTCCAGAAGGATCTGAACTTTAGAATCACTAATTTAATTTATGGTCCCATATTGCATCACTAATTACTTGGATCAAACCTTTAATTCCTCTAAATGTGCTCAGGCAGGAGGGGATCTGCCCACACACTCCCAGCATGAACAAGGAGTAGAATTGTCTAAAATAGCCAAGCGCCTTTTCTATTCTAAAATATTCTATTCTTTGCTATTCTAAAATAGCCGATAGCCTACTAAAAGTTAGGGGTGCCCAGGCTCCTGCATGCACTTGGATCTTGTGAAAATTGTTCCAGCAAGAAAAAAAATCCACTAATAACTTGGAGCCTGGCTCTGGAGTCCCAGCACAGTAAAACTCTCACAAAAAAATCAGTGAAAACTGTACAAAAAGATTGCTGAACAAAGTTCTTATAATAAAAGAATGGTCTCAGAATTGTTCCACAGGAGCATCAGGCAGGAGAGGAACAGCCAAGGCTTGACACAGAGCCAGGTGTGTCATGGCATGTCACCTTCCTGCTGGTCAGAGCATTTAATGCAGATTATCTGCAAATAACCCTTCCTTTCATTTCCCAGCTCTCATTTCTCAATCTGAAAATTCTCTTCTCCACCAGGACCTGGAGAATTTCTGACTTTTTCTTGCCACATTGAGCAATCTTTAATCAGTGTGACACAAACTTCAATGCAGTGGAATAGATATAAAACTTACTTTTTGAACACTCAAACTTGGTTCCTACAGGCCATTTTTTACATCAGCTGTCAGCACTCAAATGCCACAAAAGCTTTCAGCATGAGTAAGCAACGCCATTTAGAAAATCCATTTACTTTGTCTCCACCAGCAGTCGTCCTTCATCCTGGTTTTTTTTGTGAACATTTTAGGAAGCAAATTCTAGTTACAGGGGAACAACCACAGGGAGCAAATAGTAAGTTAATACCCTCAAGAAGTAGTAATATATTTTAGAGAGGTGGGAAAACACTCAACAGAACAACCAGAGCTGTGGCACAGAGGCTTTTATCCAGAGATGGATCCAACCACAACTCACACCAGATTAATCTCATACACTTGATCTCTGCAAATATGAGGGTATAGCACACAATGCCAGAATTTAATTGATACATTGGGATCATTTTCCTTCCCCCTCCCTAGGAGTGTTCTTTGAGATTTCCTAATCCTGCATATTTTCTACTTTCCCCTAATCTGCCACTCTCAAATCAACAGTCACTCGAGCAGCTTTGAGGTTCTCTCTCAAAAGCGATTTAGTTCACAAGACAAAAAGGCTTTTTTGCTTCTCTTTTAATGGCATCCATGGAAACTAAAGTCTCATTAGAGTTTTAGTCATTTCTCATAGTTTGATGGCAGACTATTACGTGATGACTCTCAGTACAAGTGCTCTAATCAAAAATTATAATATCGCTAAGTTTATCAATATAAATTCAACAAAAAACCCTTACTGCTTTGTCTGTGTTATTTTTGTTTGTTTTCCTCAGTCTCAGCAACTACTTTTGAGATGTCCTGTTCATAATCAACTCAGCTTGAAAAACCAAACCACCAGCCCCTCTACTTCCATTTTTCTCTATTTTTCCCTTTCTTCTAATTTCCCATCCAAACTCTCAGTTATCCCTTTATTAAGGTTTTTCTTCTCCACCATTCCACATCCCATAAATCAGGCCAGGAAAACCTTTCCCACAGAGCCCTGCAGTGCCTGAGAGATGAGGGAGGAGGAATTCCACAGCCACTCTGAGGACATTCAATAATTAATCACCGGGGCAGTGACACCCCTTTGTTCTGGAGATGCCAAAACCAACCTCAGAGAGATGGCAAAGCCAAATGGACCGGAGCCCTCGGGGGGCTGGTGGTGACAGCCTGGGCACTGTGTGAGTGTCCCCCTGTCCCTGGGCAGTGTCCCCCTGTCCCTGGGCAGTGTCCCCTTGTCCCTGGGCAGTGTCTCACCATCCTAGGAATGACCCTATGCAGTGTCTCCTTGGCCCTGGGCGGTGTCCCCCTGTCTCTGGACAGTGTCCCCTTGACCCTGGGTAGTGTCCCACTATCCCTGGGCAGTGTCTCCCCATCCTGGGAGTGACCCTATGCAGTGTCTCCTTGACCCTGGGCAGTGTCCCCCTGTCCCTGGGCAGTGTCCCCTTGTCCTGGGAGTGGCCTATGCAGTGTTCCCCTGCCCTGGGCAGTGTCTAACCATCCTGGGAGTGGCCCCATGCAGGGTTCCCTTGACCCTGGGCACTGTCCTCCTGTCCTGGGAGTGGCCCTATGCAGTGTCCCCCTGTCCCAGAGAGATGTCTCTGTACCGCTGTCCCCCGGTTCTAGGGGTGGTCCTGTACAGTGTCCCCCTGTCCCTGGGCAGTGTCCCCCTGCCCCATGTCCCCCGTGTCCGTGGCCGCAGTTCCGCCCGTGTCCCGCAGGGGGCGCCTGTGTCCCGGGAGCGGCGGCGGCTCCGGCCGGGAGCGCGCACCGGGAACGGACCGAGAACGCGCACCGGGAACGGGACCGGGAACGGGCACTGGGACAGCCCCTGTCGCTTGTAGCACCCCGCAGCCGCCCGCCCCAAGCCTGTGCTGCTCGGCGCCACCCGGCAGTTTTACGAGACAATAGTTTAAGGTCTGACAGGTTCTCTCCCCATGTCACTGCTCATAAAAGGCTGAGAGCTCACCAGAAATCCATTTAGAACCAATTCTGGAAACATACTATTACTGCTTTCTCCACAACATGAAGATTTCGCTTCCCTTTTTTTTTCTCCAGAGTTTTTTCCATTGACAGTTTTTGTATTTTATTACACAGACTTGTGGGTTTTCTTCCCTTACCCATAAAGCTGCTGTGTGATGACATAATTTCTCCCCCAGCCTTCACTGTATTACAGATGGAACATTATTTTCCCACTACATCAGAGGAGATATTTGACTTTCCATCCTAAAGAGCTTCACTCTAGGATTGGTGTTTCCTGGAGTGAAATTTTGGAGAAACCTCCTTAGCAGCACTTTAGAGGCTCAGTAGACCTCAAGATCCCCCAAATTCTAATTCTAATTCTCTCTAGCCCTAAGTGAGTTCAAGGATATGGGAATCTGCACGAGGAAAACATGTTTAAGAGGGAGGAAGGGAATGTAGGGAATAAAGGGATTGAATTGAACAAGGTGTTTGGGAGGAAAATCATTAGGAGCAATCACCAGACATAACACAACTGAGAGCTCAGCTCCAGAATATATTCCAGGAGGGTTTTATATTCCAGACACAATCTCCCAGACCTGCATATTTTGAATTCTGCACTAGTCCAGCATAAATAGCAAAGTCCTGCTGCATCCTGGGGTGAATTAAAGATTATCCTGCTCCATTAACAAGCTCATGGCACCGTGTGCTGCTTGTCCTGTGTGTCACAGAGATCCCTGGGGTCATCTCCAAAAGGGAACAGCCCCACTCTGGGGATGTGCAGAACCAGCTCAGTTCAAACCCATAAGCAAAACTACCTCAACCACTGTCCGTCCGTCTGTCTGTCTGTCTGTCCCACACAGAGATAACCCAGCCCTGCCTCTTGTCCCGGTGTTTGGGGAAATCCATCATCCAGCTGATTTGAAGCTCTATAAAAAAACCACCTTTGTATTCTAGGAAGCTGCTTTGCTGCCTTTCCCTGGCTGCTCAATCCATCACGTTTTGTAGCCGGCTCCTGCCAAGGAGCAAATTCTTCATTGAGTATTTTATAGCTATTGCATTTTGTGGAGACAAACTGTGACTACCTAGATCAGAATAAATAATAGCAATAAAAATAAAGACTTCAGTAGAGCTGATTTTCTTAAGCACCATCCAAAGCCTTTCACTTAGGAATAAGACATGACTACGAGGAATGTTGCCTGTCATCCACAGTGCAGGAATCTGCTCAGTGCTGGCCCCTTCATCTCTACAATTTAAATTATTTTCTCTTGTTGTAGCAAAATCAGGAGATTAAACTGGTTGGATTAATAATGGAACCCCGTTGTGAAAATAAATAATTGGTCTATTCATTAAATGCTGCACTGAGTCAAAAGGTCTGGGGTAGAGAGAAGACATTTCACATTGAAAATTGCTTTTCACAGACTATCTGCAATTCTTGTGCTGGTTGCTCATAAGCAGTACATCTAGAGTGTGAGTCAAAGAGTAGACAGGTTAGTGCTGAAATAAACAGCCTGAGTAGGGATTGTTTTAAAGAATGGGAATTATTCCAGAATCCTATTCCACTGTGGTACCATCAAATCCAATAATTTCACTGCTACAGTGAAGCATTTGGAACAGCTACAAAAGTAATTTGAACAATGTAAGGAAAATATAATAACAGAACACTTTTCTTTCTCCAGCTTCCACACACTGACTTGTTTATCTGCAGGAAAAAAAAAAACACCATTACAGGGGAACTTCAACACCTTCACCCTTCAGTGGTCACTTCTCACAGCCTTATCACAAACTGCTCAACACGAGTTACATCAAATAAACATCACACAAGCCAATGAAGGCAGCAATGAGGGAGCCAGGGAAGCAGGAGAAGCTAAAATTTGGATTTGGAAGTGCTGGGGGATTTAGAGTGGCAGAGCACATTGGTCAAAACTCCCAGACCTGTGGGATAACTGGGGGACTGTTCCAAAGTGCTGAAAGACAAATGAATGAATGAATCTGAGTGAAAGGTTGGTGCTGTGGGCAATAGAACAGGGGAAAAGGACTGTGTTGAGTCAGAAACAAACCACATCTTTATATCTTTACTCCCTTTCATCCATGGTAACTCTCCCAAGCAAAAAAAAAAAAAAAAAAAAAAAAAAAGGCTCAGACCTCACAACTCTGTTCTTAAACTGTTTCAATAACTTAGACAGTGGACTCAGAACAATCCCTACATATAAAAAACCAACTGCCATGAAGATCAAAATAAAACTCTAGAACTATAAAAAAAAAAAATGAGCTCTTTGTGAGATGCCTGCTCACAAAACTTAAATACAGCTCCAGTAACTTAAAAAACTTCAAAATACTCCAGTATTTCTGCATGTTATACCATGCAGCAATAGGTATCATCAGAGAATCAAAATTGTAACCACTAGCACCAAAATGGCCAGGTCATTGCATCAAGTGAGAATTCAGAATTATCATCCCTTATTGCTGGGACACAGCGCAGGAACTGTGGCTACACCTGATAAAATGTTGGAAGAAATGGATTTAGTAGTTGGACACTGTTTTCCAAAAATTCCTGACTAGTTTTTTTACAAGTTTCAGCAAGGTTAAAAGGTGATGAAGAATAGTGAAAACTTTACTCCAGTCCTGATTTTGATCCAGATTTGTATTTAGAAATGCTAAAATATTTTCATTCCAGACATAGTGTCTGCATTACCAATTCCAACAGCTCATAAAAGGAACATTCATAATCAATTATTACAGAGTTAGAGCTGCATTTTAGCAATAAACTGTCTAACAGGAAATATTTTCTTCATAATGGCAAGAATGTCATCTTTTATAGCCCTTATCCCACCAGTGACAAAGTGCTTTGATCTCCAAATCTGGAGGGAGGACAAGCAAAGTTTTCAGAATGGAATTGTTCTTTATTAGAATTCTGCTCCACTTAGATTGTTCAATGATTGGACAATTAAACCCCTCACAATACAGGCAGGGCTGTTATTCCACCCCTTCAAGCATTTGCAGTCAGATGAGGAAAGCTGATGATTTCCTCAGTGCCCAGGATGGAGAAGGAATGATCCAAGTGTGAGCCACAGATCCCTTGGTCCTTATTCCAGAAACTCTGGAGCCCTGATGTGGCCAGGGGAAAGCACCATCACTTCCATGCCTCAATTCCTCCACATGGGAAAAATTAATTACATACAAGTGTGTTAACACTGAAAAAGATTGATTATTGTTACAGGTATTGTAGAAACTTTATGTTCAAATATATACCATGTGCATTTTCCCTTTATATATATATACATATATATGTGTGTGTGTGTGTGTGTGTGTCAAAGCATTAAATCAACCTAATTTGTGAATGAAGCAATTTTTATACTGGTCAAATCTCTGACTATTCAAACCTGCAGCTGTGAAGAGGCTGCTGACTCCAGCAGGCCACCTCTCATTTGGAAACACCTGAATCCCACAACTGCCAGGCTGAGGAATTAGGAAGTGAATATGGAGAGCTGACACTCAGGAGAAAGAAAATCTGGAATTGTGGGTCTCCCACTCCACTAGACATGCAAAAATACAGACAAACTATACAAGAAAAAACCCAACACCTCTAAAATTCCAAATTATGTCTTGTTACGAAGCATTCTGGAAAAAAAAATCTCTGAGGAAACCTGGTGGTAACACCTAAAAAGTGCAGGTTAGAGAGCATTATTTAAACTGAAAGGAATTTAATGTGGCACTTAGTATGACAGGCTGCTGTACTGCACCCACCGGGCTCGGCAAGCTCAGTGTGCTTTAGCAGCTTAGTTCTACTCTAAGACTCCTAAATGTCTGAACTGTCTGCTGAAACCTCTTGCATAATGCATTAACTTCCCTCTGAACACATTCTGGCATTCCCCTCTCTTGATCTTTTCTGGAATCAGGAAGTATAAGGGCACGGATAAATAAGTGGGTGAATAATGAAATAAATTTTAAAAACCGCCTCCAGATTTTATAGTGGGTCACCTACCTGCTTCCTGCTAAGAAAAAACACACAAAAACCAAAATAAAACCAAAAAAACAACAACTCACAAAGTAAAGGACTTGTGCTTTGAGTGAAGTGGTTTGAGTGAAGCTTTTACAAGTTCTGAAGTCACTCAGAGGAGATTCCCCAGTGCTCACTCATGGCACACAGCAGCTCAGCTCCTCCCAAAAGCTGCTCCTGGTTCCCCTGATTTCAATTTTAGCCTTTCCATTTTAGCCAACCAGGGGGAAAGAGAAGCTGCAGAAGAGCCAGGGGAAGGAGAAGCTGCAGGAGAACCAGGGGGAGGAGAAGCTGCAGGAGGAGAACCAGGGTGGAGAAGGAGCTGCAGGAGAACCAGGGGGAAGGAGCAGCAGGAGGAAAACCAGGGGAAGGAGAAGCAGGAGAACCAGGGGGAAGGAGAAGCTGCAGGAGAACCAGAGGGAAGGAGAAGGAGCAGGAAGAGAACCAGGGGAAGGAGCAGCAGCAGGAGAACCAGGGGAAGGAGAAGCAGCAGGAGAACCAGGGGAAGGAGCAGCAGCAGGAGAACCAGGGGGAGGAGAAGCAGCAGGAGAACCAGGGGGAGGAGAAGCAGCAGGAGAACCAGGGGAAGGAGAAGCAGCAGGAGAACCAGGGGGAGGAGAAGCAGCAGGAGAACCAGGGGAAGGAGCAGCAGCAGGAGAACCAGGGGGAGGAGAAGCAGCAGCAGGAGAACCTGGGGGATTCCTCTTGGATTCTTTTCTCATGGCCACAGTCTTCACCCTCCTCTTTGCCCATCTCCGTGTGTATCACTGTTCATGTCCCAGAGTTTTGGGATGCAAATGATGGACTTCCAAGCAGTTTGTTGTATGGTCAGTCACCTTTCCCCCGTGCCCAGAGGAACTGTGAGAGTGTCACTGAATGCAGAGGAGGACAAGAGGCATGTACCTGTAGGATTTGGGTAGGAGGCTGCAGGAGGGATGTCAGACAGACAGACAGACAGACAGACAGACAGCAGGGCTGGGATCTGGCTGACCTGAGCTCGAGAGCTGCATCACTCCCTCCCTGCACATTCCTCAATTTCCTCTGCTAATTCCATTTGCCACCTTATCAGTTGTCCTGTTTGAGTTGGGCAGTGCTGTGCCTGCCTTCCTTATGTATCCTTAAGCCTCACAAAAGTGGCTGGAATATCAGACACCACTCAGGCTGCCTTTCCAGAAGTCCTTTAAAAAAATCAAAGATAACTTCAGTCATTTGCAACTCCCACACTTCACACACACAAGTCACAAAAAGGAGCAGTAACACCAAAGGCTGCTGGTGTCACAAATGCCACCTGGGAGAGCTCCAGGACTGGGGACTCACTCCTATAACATCAGGGAACAGATATTTATTTGTTGTAGGGCTTTCTCCCTCCCTGGAAGATACCAAAGATAATGTAATTACAAAGTTAATCAGGAGGCTACAGCATCTCACATCTTAAATCTCTTGATCAGACTAGAAAATTCTAAATTCTTTGTGAATTCCAGGTATGATTGCTCAGATATGGGGAAAAGGCAAAGCCTGACATTTGATGCCATTTCCTAGACCAAAGCACAGCCTGCCACTGAAATAAAATCAATGCCAAGCTCATAACACAAAGGCAGCACACACAGAGCAGCAGTGTCAATAAGTGACCCACAGCTGCAATCCAGTGCAAGGAGCACTCAAATGCCTGAGCAAGATCCCAGAGCAAACTGGAAGAAGAAACAGACATGACCCACTAAAAAAGATAAAATTAGAATATACAATGAGACAAACTTGAGGGATCTCTCTGAGTAGTTCCTGCATTTCCCCACTTCACCTCAGTTAAGCCCATTTCAAAGCTGTATGAGAGAAAAACTAGTTTAAAAATCCCAAACAAGCATCTTCTCCAGTAAAGGGAAAGCACAGTAATCTGCCTTTAGTAAAGGCCCACATATTCAGCTTATTAAGGTGCTCTACTTCCAAAAAAAGTTTTTGTTTCTTAGGGAAAATGGGCAAAAGCTCCCTGACCACACTCATGGTTCCACAGTCACTGAACAGGGTTTTCTTCTGGCTAATACTGTGCAAATATCAATTTTACCACAGCAAAGATGGAAGTTGCTCGAGAAAAGAGCATTGTGCTACTTCTTAAAAAGAGAAAAGCAACAGAAGGAAAGGAGGCTTGAAGAAGAAACAGAGGGTAACTCATTAAACACACACAATTGTACACACAGATTTTGGCTAAGACTCATAACAAAAGCAAATGCAGAAACAATATACAGCAGCTCTTGTCTACAGCTAAATCTCCTGTAATTACAGTGTGTTACTTTAAATAAAAAATAAAAAATAAAGAGAGAGAGAGAGCGACCAGAAATAAATGTGGGAATCTGGTAAAAAATACTGAAGAGCAAACCAAGTATTACCTAAAGCTTTTCAGAGCCTGTTGGGAAAATTGGGTTAACAGTGAGACAAGCCATGCCAGAAAGGTCAGGATAGAGACACGCACTGGAAAGGCACACAGGAAAATACCAGAAAACCCCAGTGTGGAGCTGGGACAGGGTAAGGTCACAGTGCCCATCCTCAGTGGGCAGAGAGGAGACAGACTAGCCCAATGCTCCTGAAACTCCACCCATGGAAAGGGTGACATCAGGATCTCCCAGGACCACTCAGCCAAAAAAATCACAGCACCTCAGTATTACCTTCCAGTGATTTCACAGCTCCTTCCCAAGCTCTTCATTAAAACTAGAGCTGCCTACTCGCCACCTTAATTTACCCCTGCTTTGAAAACTGCTTTATTGTACTCGGTGCTATATTTGATCATTGCATTTTAAATTAGCCACGTTTGCATGGATAATTTCTCCAAGCTGCTGCGAGTTTCAGCAGGAGAATTGGTGGCCACATGTGTCAGCAGAGCCCTGCTGTGGTGCCTTGTGCAGTTCACTCCTGATGGGATGGACTGACAGGGCCGTGTGGTGAGTTATTTGTATTATCTGCTGCTCAACTCAAAGCCAAGTAAATTAACGAGATGATTTGTCGGGCTCTTCGCTGTTTGGGATGCTGACAGGAAAATGGCATTCAGCAGTAAATAGATAATTTCTGAGGAAGAAACTGGAAGTTAAAAGCATGATTGGCAGCGTTTGGATAGACAAGATCGTTATTGTCAACTCTTTTTGTGTTATTCTGAGCAGAGCTCAACATTTCCATCCTGGCCCTTGGGCATTTTTTTTTTCTAGTAACTACAATTATTTTCAATTTAAGAATCTCAGAAAGAAAAACATCCCACTCATGACCCGCCAACTCAAATTTGCTGTTGGTTTTGTTTTTTGTTTTTTTTTTTCTTTTCTTCCTCTTTGTTTTCTGAGGGTAGGAATACATTTAGATTGCACTTGGGGTCCTCTCCATAAAGGAGCAATTATCATTACACTGCAGTAATTTGAATTAGCATGCAATAAAGCACCTCACACTATCTATGAGTCATTACATTCTCCTGCAAGTGATCCACAATGGGCATCTCCCATTATGCATGGAAGGGAGAGTGCCACTCCAAAAAATACAGTGCAGTCAGCAGGAAAATGAGCAGCAGCTCTGCTGAGCACATTAAATGTACAAATAAAGGGGAAAAAAATTAAAAAAAAAAAAAAAAAAAAAAAAAAAAAAAAAAAAAAAAAAAAAAAAAAAACAACGAGAGTGTGGCAGCACATTGCTGTGAGTGATTCTTGCAAGTCCTGCAGTTTCTGTAGGTGCTCACTAAAACAATTCTGCAGAGCAATTACTGCTTCCAGCACAAACAAACACACACACGATTCCCAGCTCAGCCCATCTCTGAACTTAAGAAACCTTTCAACTGAATTCTCAATTTTTCCTTTTTTTACTGAGGCAGGAGCTAATCTTGCAAGTCTCATCGTTGTCTATCACCTGGTTTCTCTCCAGCAGCCAAAAAGAGCAAGTCCCTGCATTGCTGCTGTTTCAGGAGGTTCAAGAGCAGGAAAGTTTGACCAGAGACACAAACCCTCTCTGTTATTTGGAAATCGTGATTTCAATTAAGAAGGTGCCCTCTCTCAAATCATTGTAAAATAAACAAATACCAGCAAACTTCAAGAAAACCCAAACAAAACAAAACAAACACAGCAGCAGGTCCATTGTTTTTTCACCATTTCCTGAAAGAACATTTACAAGATTAATCTTGCAAGAAAATGGACAATTTCCAGGCATAATTTTTTTTTCCAAGATTTTTTTTTGAGCTTCCCAAGGGACTTGGGCTGCCAGTTTCATCACTGTTTATGGTTTATTAATTTTAGTTTGGGAAAAAAAGCATTATTCCAGCTCAAGAGCAAAGGGGAAATCACATTACTGATCAAACTGACAGACATGGAAAAATAAAGCATCCTCTCAGTGACTTTGTTAGACCACGCCTGGGACAACCCCCAATTCAATTAACTCAGGGAGTCATTGGGGTTAAGTGGCTTTAAACAGGGAAATTGATGTGGGTGTTTATTCTCAGCCCACACCACTTTAGGAATAGGTTCCCACTGAGCAAGCAGGCAATGAGGGGGATGAATTCCAGCTTGGAATTCAGCTTGGACCACAGGAGAACACTGCTCTGGCTGACAGCAATCCCTCATGGTGCCTGCCATTGGTAATTCCAAGTTTTCACTGCTGCTCCCCTTTGCACATCAGAAGGGGAAGAGAAAACAACTCCCTGGCCAAGCAAACAAAGCACCAAGAGGAATGAGACCATGAAAAGAGAACAGCCATTGCTACTGCAGATAATGAAGCTTATTTGATATAAAGAATTCTTTGTATTAAATAAAAAGGAGACTTTTGTCCACTTTAATAAGTATTTCATTACCCTACAGTGTTTAATTTTTCACTTTTGGGTGACCACAGCTGGGTCCCCTCATTACAGTTCTATGGCACTTGATGTGACACAGTGGCCCAGAGATCCTTTCCTTCCCCAGCCCACAGCTGGGAGAGCAATAGGATTGTGCAGAGGCAGCACTCCCCTGCTGGAGAATCTCAGCTCATCTCCCCTCTGAGCAGGGCTGGAGGGGTCAGGCGTGTTAAAAATCCATATTATAATATTGGCTTTTCACAAACATTAAAATGGATGCTATATGTAGAATGTTAAAGCAACTTTGCTATAACAATATAGTTTTTATTTCTGTTATTAACTAGGCTTAGACAAAGCAGTGGAACAGCTGATAGAGTCATGTTTGTGGTGATTGAACTGCCTGCTTGGTTGGGATAACACCCAGTGAACAGATGATGAAGACCGTGTTACTGATAACCCAACTCTCAGCACCTGCTGGGTGTAGAAAGGATGGACTAAACCCCAGGCTGGAGGTGATAAGAACAGACTAAAACCACAGCCAAAAAATGCTCTAAAAAAGACAGACTCAAGGAGGAGCCACACTGCTAAACAGTTCTTGGAACATGTAAACTAGTTTGGGGAAAAGTATAAATGTGCACAATTGTTTATGAATATGCAATAGGATGATGGAATAGAAAAGGTATATAAAGGGTGTCTCTGAAATTGCAGGAGTGCTCCTGGCTGAATGCAACATTTGCTTTATTACCTTTGTCTCCTATTGTCCTTTATTAAACTTTTAAATTTCACCAGGAGAGTGAAGCTCATTTTTCACAGGCATTACCCACAGCAGACACAGAGCACTGGAGTCAATTATTCAGACAAGCTTGTGGTACCAGAGGGATGAATCAGTGCTGGGGAAAATGGGCCAAAAATCATTCTTGGGTTGCTCTCCATCATCTCTGAATATTCATGGACAACAAAGGAAGACCCCAGTTACTGGGGGAAACAGTGGGACACAGTGTCCTGTCTTGTAAAAGGGCAAGAACCCATCAGAGATTGTTTCTAACCCAAATAATTCTCTCATTTCAACTGCAAGCCTCACATTTTAGGCTTGTTTTCTAACTATGAGATAAATGGGGCCCACACAAGCAGTGTCAGACCCTTTCCTTCCAACTGTAATTCTGTAATGAACAGGAGCCAGAAATGGATGTTTTTTCTGATAATTTTCAGTCTAGAACACAGAACATTCAAGCTAAATTTTTGAACTGGGCTGTTTATCTCCATGTAAATCTTCCTTTCTGTGGCTGGTCTGCTCAACATTTGGTGGGTACAGCCCTGTTCTTGCAGGAACTAAATGGAAAAGAAAATACCAGGTAGAAGGATGAGGGAGATCCCATTCTTTCTGCTGCCTCTATGGATTTCACCATTTAAGTAGTCTTCACTGAGCCCAGATACTCCAATAACTTGCTTTCAATCTCATTATCCAAGTAATTTATATACATGATAAAATGCTTCAGTCTTGACATTAATTCTTGCAAATTTTTACATTGGTATTAATTTTACTTCCTGGATTTTAATTGAAGAGAGTATATTTTGTCACAAGGGAAACTGAACATTAGCTCTTCTACTTAACAACCATGTGGTTTCATTAGAAATTACATTAGTTCCTCATTAAGCAACAATAATAGCATAGAATTGGGATCAATAAAAAAATACATTGCCCTAAGCTGCTGAATAGTTTGGTTCATTTATACTCTCATGAGCCAAATACTTCAGGAATCAGAATTTAAAACCCTCAAATTTTTATGCAATGCTTAAGAAATGTCTTTTTATTTCAAGATAAAGATACAGATTCAAGTTGTGATGGAATAAATGCTCCAGCTCAGGCACAGTAGCATTGGAAATAACATAACTTTTAAATTTTTATTTTGTCTCTTTAATTAGGCTTGACTTTACTTTGCCTTGGGGAAAAGAATTTTCTTTAGTTTTTTGGTTTTTTTTTTTAAGAGATGCAGCATCACTCTAAGGAGATGGGCTGGACATACCAACAGACTGGGAGCAGCCCAAAGATACCCAGAAAGATAAAAAGCCATCAAAAGAACATCAGTGGCCATCTACAAACATCTCCCCTCAGAGGACACCTCTGGCAGAGTTGGAGACATCTGGTAGGGAAAAGACGGATAAGAAATCAAAAGTCTGATAAGAAATCTAAGAATGAAGATCTAATTAACACCAGAGGTGCAGAGATCCAGATCCAGTGGGAAACTGAATACTGGGGTTGCTCAACTCTGGACCAATGAACTTTGGAACAGTGAATCTCTGTGGGTTTTGACTGGATAAAGTTTGGGAGAAAATCCTGCAAAAACATGTGCGTTTCAAGCATTTTCCTTGGCACATCCCGGCCAGAAAACGACAGTTTGCTACTTCATATGACTCAAAGCAAGAGATGTCAAATATTACATGCAACTACATTTTCCTCTCGTTGTTGAGTCTTTCCTTTTCAGCAGCACCTTCAGGGCACCATCCCAGCTGCTCAAAGCACCACACACCTGCATTTAAAGATGCAATATTTGACTCAGAGGTGGCTGTAAGCCACAGATAAAATTAAGTGTAGGTGAACACTAGCTGAGGAAGAAGACACAGCTCTTAGATCCCACAAAGAAGACAAAGGAAATGTATTCATGGCCTATCAGACTGTTGTTTTTGAGAGAAATGGGATCTATCAAAAGCTGAAAGCAAGGAAACTGAGGGTATTAATCATGTTCATTTAATGCATATTATTAAATGCTAAGTGACATTTGTTTTGTGAGTCCTTCTGCACTATGGGAGGGACCAATTTTAATTTTATGTGCCGAATTTCTGCACACATATTTTCTTTGCTAACTGCAAAATTGGGGAAGCACTGAAGGAAACTGATTCTTCCTTCCCTCCTTCAGCCTGCCTAGCTGTTTACATAAACCCAGCCTGAGTAAAGCAGAGCTGTCATGTAGGAACATCTCCCCTCCAGGCTGTCCTGGCAGGGATGACTGCAGTTAATGTGTCTGTGACACCTCCCTCACACTCTTTCATCTTGAGGGTATTGCTGGGTGCAAAATTAATAACAAACATACAGACTTACATATGCCAGCCTTCAGGAAAGTGCTGGAGTTAATGAGGACTGACAGTGCCATCAGTGAGGGTTGAATTGAGCTGCTGCTGCTTTATTTGCAGCGTGTTCTGACAATTTTATGCCATTGATGTCATCAATGGTTATGACATTGGGAATGAAACAATACAATAAAGTTCCAAACCAGACATGCCAGGTAACCATGGAGAAAGCCACAGTTCTGGAGAGGAACTGAATTCTCTTTTGAAATGCAACAATTATTGCAGTTTAACTGGGTTCCAGATTAGCAAACGCAGGGAGAGATGAAAACAATGGAAATGTAAGAACAAGTGATAACAATATAAACTCAGACTGTCAGGAGAAGCTGAGCAAAAGCTTCATTTCTCTACAAACTAAATGAAGCCTTTTAAAAGGTTTGGGTTTGTGCTGTTTTGATATTTCCTTTCAAGCAATACCGTGTTAGACAAAGGCAGGAGACAATATGAGAAAGCTCAGAAATGCAGTTTCTACTTGACCTACATTGTTCCAATTGATCACAGACAATTATAGCTGTATTTCATCTGCTGTCCTGAAGCTGCCTCATATATTCTCATCTCTCACCCTCCAAAAATCTAACAGACAAGCACAGAAGTGCAGCCACACAACTGTAATTTTAATATACAGCAGGCTGCTGTCTTTGGGATTGGATATTAAATACAGCTATTAGTTCTATTGCCTTTGAGAAAGGCTCAAAAATACATTTTTTCAGTAGATCAAAGAAGAGGAGGGGAGGGAAACAATGCAGGAAAGAAGAAAAATAATCAGCGAAAAAGGAGAGAAAGTAAGAGAGCAACAGAGGGATCCCTTCCCATCAGGCCCCACCACACCCAGTGCCATTAACCAGAGCTCTACATGGATTTTCCTCCCCAGAATAATAGTGAAAATCTACATTATTCCTTTGTTTCAAAGTAATGAGACTTAAAATTGTTAAAATAATTGCATTGATGATCTTCAAAGGTGTCCTAATTCATTAGGTTTTTTTTCTCTCTTACTGCCCTCCACTGCCCATACCAAAGTGACCAGAAAATGATTTAAAAAGAAAAAAAGCTTTTTACAAATGACCATTCAGTTTTTGAACTCTAATTTCCAGTCTTTGACTAAAAGGCACAATCCATGTTCTGGGATTCTTCAATAACTGTGTTTGTTAATACAGCAGCCCTTTACTGCTCATATCTGAAAGTTCTAAATATATCAGGATCCAGAGGGATGTTTTACAAGATTGACAGGGGGAATGGTTTCCCACTGCCAGAGGGCAGGGCTGGATGGGATATTGGGCAGGAATTGTTCCCTGGGAAGGTGTTGAGGCCCTGGCAGAGAAGCTGTGGCTGCCCCTGGATCCCTGGAAATGTCCAAGGGCAGGCTGGACAGGGCTTGGAGCAGCCTGGGATGGTGGAAGGTGTCCCTGACCATGGCAAGGGTGGCACTGGTCCCTGATCTTTAAGGTCCCTTCCAACCCAAACCAGCCTGTGCCTCCATGTTATTCAAACAGAAACAGAATAAAGGTTTTCAGATATCCCCACAGATAACTGAGCAGGCTTACAGACCAAGAATTTACAATCCAGGTACTAAAAGATTCAATATTGTTAACCAAGAGCCAATGAGCTGGTTTCCTTCAGCAAAGCCAGTGATATATTTTAGACATTTGCAGAGTTTTGGGATGTACCACATGTGCTAAAGTGCTTCCAACCATCCATTCACCTCCTGTTTTCCCCACCTCGACTCAGCATCTTTACGTTCCAGCTCAGCAGCTTCGGTACATTGGTTGAAAAAGCACAAACTTTTGTGCTCTGAGGGTGCTTGTTGTGCTCAGAAAGCCTGACTGAGAACACGATTAAACCCTTTGTTCCAGCCACTGTTCAGACACATGGCAAGACACAGCCCATGCTCTGATGGGTTCATAATCCAACAGACCAAACCAAGTGTGAGGAGGGGACTTGCTCAAGGACACAGAAGCAGCAGAAGAGTAGAGAGAACCCAGGTATTTATCAGCTCAGTAAATCAGACTGGAAATTTTAAAAAATATATTATGAATCTGCAGTTGTAGTAATTCCTTCCCTTTTTAATCAGTTTCTACAGAGGAATCTCTGTGCAATCTTCCTGACACACACAAAAGCTCATTTACTTAAAACAACATGACTTATCTCAAAGGAAAATACTCTAGACCTCTGTTTGATTCCCCAGAACAAATTGTTGAGCAGGTCTTAATTCAAGAGCAAACAAAAATGTCTTGAAACTTGGAGGGCTGGTCAAAAAAAAGCTGTGCCATCAGTAAAACCCACCTGAAAAGCAGGAAAATAATATTTAATAATAATTATTGAACAGGCATGGGCATTTCTTCCTGTCAAATTATTCTCTGACTATACAAGCTGAACCTCACCAATGTATGTTGTTATTATTGGTACTTTGGACCAGGATCTGTTCTTTCCAATTTTGCTTTTAATGGATTGTAAAGATTTGGGTTTCCCTCCAAGCAAATGACCTGTGGTTATTATTGAAGCAACCTGCATTTAATACTCAACTGATCTTTGACCAGGTATCAAAACACCCCTCTTGAAAAGTGTGAGGCATCAGAAACCCACCCTGTGCCAGCAGAAAGCTCTTTGTGCCCTTTTGGGTTTGTCCCCCTAATTTTGAGGTTTGTAATTACAGTTCTCCTTCTTTTGTCTTAAGCTCTGTAAACTGACTCACAGGTGGGTTAACCAAGAGCTTCCCCAGTTATGAGACCTTTCACCTTGAACTGGAAAAAAACCAAATAGTTAAGTTGGATTTCTTGGTTTTCTCTGTGTTGCAGTAACAAATATCAGTGACGTGCAGAGGTGTAGCAGCACACAGACCTTGCAAACACCACTGGTTTTGAGGGAGAAAAATGCAATTCTCAATATTCACTGCAGAGTGTGGTCTAAAATCTGTTTACAGTTTACAGAGTGCCTCCATCAGCCAGGGACAGCGAAGGGTCACAGCTGTTTGCAGAGCACTGCTCATGATGCACCACTTTGAAGATGAAAAGATAGAGCAGCCTGTCAATTCAGTCTTTTCCCTATTATCAGCACAGAGCAGTCTGTCTGCAGCTCCGAGGATGAAAACAGACCAAAGATCCTTTAAAACAGCATTTTCACATCAGTACATAAAAATCAAATACTGTGTGCTTGCTGCATGTTTGACATGAGTTTCTAAGTTCACTGAACTCAAAATTTAGAAGTACAGAACTTTTGACTGTCGCCACACGTGTTTTTCTCCACTTCAGATTTAATGCAGTTACACAGCAGAGCTTTGTTTTTATCTCACTCTACACAAGTGCAAAAGTCCTCTGGATGCAGAAAAACTACTGAAGAGTATTGTGAAACTCAAACAGGATTACGGCTCTGCAGTATCAAATAATGGAATGTAGTGCACTGAACTAATCCTAATATTTGACTATAAAATGCAGACAATTGGATTCTCAATCTGGCAAGCTATTAAGCACAATTGACATAAATTGCATTTAGAAATACACCCGAAATCTGGGTTTAGGTTGTCTCTTGTTTTGGATTTCACTAAATAAACACATCCATTAAACATCTCACCCATGTCACCAACTACTCTGCTAAAAGGTTGCAACAGCCAATCCATCTCTCTCTTCCTGTGTGATTTTATAATTTTATATATTGTCTTGTGTGTCTAGAAAGCTGCTGCTTTTATTTTTCTTTAGTCTCTGCTAACAGTTCAGACCAGCCTTTAACACACCTTTAACAACTCGTGCCATGTTTGTTCCAATTTAACTTACACTGGTTTTACTGATGGAGTATTAAAAACGCCTTCTCTTTATTAAAAGAATAAAGGATCCTCCAATTAAATGCCTATTTTACTGCTCACCCATCAAACTCCTAATGGTTCTGAAAGACATTTTAGTGGAAAAAGTGTTATTTGAACGTTTAAAGGAAATTTAGTGTACTGACAAGAATATTTGACATTAAACTCAGGGGTGGAAATACCAAGTGGAAATGAGCTGTAGATTAAGTGAATTGAGGCCTTTGCTGTTTTAACTCTGCCTCTTACACAGAATAAAATTAAACTGTCCTACAAACACACACAACTCGAGAGGCAAAGAGAGAAAATGAACAATAAATATTCTACAATTATCACCAAGCCCTCATTCTGCTGTTGCAAGTAATGCCCATGAAATCAGTGAATTTATTAACTACAGTCATTTGGGATTAATATCACACCTGGGAGGCACCAACTGCACACAAGCACTGGTTAAAAAAAAAAAAAAAGAATCCTTCAAGAGATATATTTGACTGTAGTTATATTAAAAATCTGGATTACTGTTAAGAAGCTTATATCAGGAGGGAGTCTGCAGACAAGTTTATGGTTTTGCTTAGAAACTTTGATTAAAAATAACTGCAGCTAAGAAGTGTCCAACTTCCAAAAACTTTTCAAAATTTCAGGACTTAGCAGCATCTAGCAGTCAAAACATAAGTAGGGAGATGAGATGATCCTAAACTGCATTGCTTCATTCACTTATCAGACAAAAAATTAACCCAGCAGGAATTCATGACTATTTCCAAGGACTTCCAAAGGCAAAATCATTCAGGCCAGAGGGGAAGTCCAAAAGCTGGGTCAGAACAAGTAAATCTTTGAAACCCACAAGCAAGGCCTTCCAAACCCTCTCTGGGAAATTTCTTCCAATGATATTTTTAATTTTTTTTCCTTCTGCCCAGTGGGATCATCCTCTTTTTTGGCCAGCCTCTCATCCTCCCACTGTACACCTCAGAACAGGGCCCAGCTCCATCTCCTCGTGTAACAGCCAGCAAAACACAAACCAAATTCTCTCCCAGCCTCTCCTGGTGGTTCGTGTGTCTCATGTGTCTCCCTTGGTGGCCCCTTTTGTTTACCCACACTTCTCCCACTCTGCACCAAGCACACACCAGACTCAGTGTTCCAGCTGGGCTGCAATGAGCAGCAGGTGAACCCTGAATTCCTGCAGGCACTGCCTGTGCTTCAGCTGGTGGAGCAAAGGACACAGCTCAGTCCAAACATCACCAGAGCCACCAGGGGAGCCCAGGGCACAGCTCAGCCCCATCACCACCAGCTGACCCCAGGGCACAGCTCAGCCCCATCACCACCAGCTGACCCAGGACACAGCTCAGCCCCATCACCACCAGCTGACCCAGGACACAGCTCAACCCCATCACCACTAGCTGACCCAGGACACAGCTCAGCCCCATCACCACCAGCTGACCCAGGACACAGCTCAGCCCCATCCCTGCCATCACCACCAGCTGACCCCAGGACACAGCTCAGCCCCATCCCTGCCATCACCACCAGCTGACCCCAGGACACAGCTCAGCCCCAGGACACAGCTCAGCCCCATCCCTGCCATCACCACCAGCTGACCCCTGCTCTGCCCACCAGACCCCCCCAGCCAACCACTCAGCACCATTTCAGCAGCAGCAATTTGCATGTGCCCTGTAAATCTCTATGAGATACTTATTCCTCCTATTCCTTTGTCAATCCCTCCATAAGATAGACCTTAAGTTCACTACCTGCACCCCAATTTGGTGCCATGCAATGACACAATATCCATGAGGATGCATTCCAGCACCTCCTCTGGATCACTGATAAAGACATTAAACCTCACAGTCCCAAGATGGACCTCAAAGGGCTCCACTTGGAACTGTTTTCCAGGTATATGCAGCAAAAGTAATGGAAAGTTGACAGCAGGGTTTCATTTTTTCACTTCAATCTTGTTTAACAGATTTCACTAAGCTGCCTTTTGTGTCTTTTTTGGGTTTTTTTGGGGTTTTTTGGGGTTTTTTTGGGGTTTTTGTTTTTGTTTTTTTTTTGTTAATGCTAAACCAAGCTTTTTAAATTCAATAATAGATTAATGAATAGCACACTGCCTCAGGTCAGTCCAACAAGTAGGCATAAAATTAATTTTGCCAGGTGGAGCAAATAGGGGTCTTGTTTCACAGCACAAAATGCCAGTGCAGAGGCAGGGATAAAGGGATAAGAGCGAGTTCCACAATCATTTCCAGACAGATTAGAGCACCAGGGCACACACTGTCCTCTGTCAATAACAGCTGCCACTATCACTGCCCTCATTCAAATCTGCTAATTACATCCTGTTATCAAATGATGATGCAATTAATGAGGGGCACCATTCCTCTTACACCCAGTGCTCCCTTTGTGACCTAAAAGAATAAATTTAGATTCACTCCTGCTTCTTAAATTTCCAAAGTCATGAAATGCAAAGGTTCCTCCAAGCTTTGCCAAGACTTACAGCTTGAGACACTGCAGGTCACCCAGGCCTCAAGATTAAGTAAATTTATCAGAGACCTCATACACATCTTGAAAGCTTTTTCTCAAATTCAGAAGATGACGTAATTTGGACGAGGTAATCTTATTTTATGCAACATTTTCCTAGGGTTCCAAATCCTATAAATCACAGGAACTTCCTTCATGTGAGAAGATTTTATGTGGTAATTTTGCCTTGCACATTAAGGATGGTTTATTTGTGAACTTGTCAAAGGTAACTGCTGCTGACTTTTTGCAGGAAGTCTGCCTAGTTTTCACTCTCATTAACACTGCAGTTTCCCAGACCTTTGTGATACTCAGGATAATTAATTCCCAAGAGAGTTTCCTTCATGCATTAAGGCGGAAACTTTGAGCTCTTAAGAGAAAGACACCTGTGCCCCTCAAACTTCTGAAATAAGTCAAATAAAAATCCAACACATCATCCCTCACCCTTCATTCCCTTAGCACTGCTTCCAGCAATAACTGGTCAGCAATTCCTCAACATTCAACAGCTAGACCAAAACAGTGGCTTAATAAATATTTAAATAATAAACACAAATATTTGTGGGAGAAGGAAAGGGGGCCAAATAGCTGCTGGCACATTGGTAAGTATCAAACACACCTCAATATACTCGGCCTGCAGGATAATGTTGCTACACACAGAGAAATAATTTCCTTTTCAATCAAAATAAACATTGCATGGTAGAGTATTAAGGAACACAGCACGGTACAAAGCAGTAAATTTACCGTAATACATTTTCTCCGAGCAAAAACAATGATGACAAAAAGCTCTGAACAATTTATACGTTCCCAAGAAAGCACAGAAAAATTTATAGGAACATAATTCAATCTTACTACCTTACTTGAATAAATAAAAGATTAGTTGATGTCTAAATTAGTATAAAGATTGTTTTCATAATAATAAACCTATCTCCCACCAAAAAGCCTCTGAAATACACTTCAATAAAAGTTCTGTACAGATTATAATAACTGATTATGTAAAAAACTTCACAGCACAGAAATGGATAAATAAGAAATTAGTCACATTGGTCAGAACCAACAACACCAAACGGAGCAGGCTAAAGATGATGATGGAAAATAATGACAGGGTTGATTAAAACCTCTTTATTTTAAAGTTGTTCAGAGAGGAAGAGAAGCTGCTCAGTGAAATAAGTTTACTAACACAATGAGAGGGGAAAGGTTATATGATTATGAAGAATTATATTTAGCATGTAGTGATTTGGTACTGGGGAATATAGACAAGGAGTTTAAATTGGTCTTTCTAGCCCTGCCATGTACACAGACATGCAGGTAAATAATTTTCTTACTCCTTTTATATCTCCTATCACATTCAAAACACTTATTTTAGGATACAAGGACTGTGTAGTGGGCAACACATTCATTAACATAATGAATTAGGCTGCTTTAAAAGCAACAACCAGTACCCACACCCAAGCCAGCAGCAAATCACTGAGACACTGAGCGGGGTGCCTGTAGTTTAATCCTGGAGCAGATCCAGCAGCACTCACAGACCTTTCCCACAATGATATTTGCGATAGTTATTACAATATTTGTTCATTAAACACACCAGCAATGAATCCAACAAGATGGCATGAAAATCAAAACTCCAAAGGCTTTGATTTATTTTTTTTTCCCCTAAATATAAAAGGAGGAAAGTAAGACATATCTAGTTGCATAACAAAAGATGTAAATCATTTCAGTTGGTGCCTTGGACTGCAGGTTTAGGCACAACTTCTGACAAGTGGCTTTTCTCTGCAGCACTGCAGGGCACAGAACTCTCAGCACAAAGCCAGGAGTGCCACACATCACACAGCTGGTGTGAATCCTCACACACAGGAACATGGCAAGCCTTGAATTGTACCTGTCACAGCTCGTGCAAGGCCAGGAGCTGTGATTCCTTCCAAAAGCAGCTCAGCAGAAGGCAGGAAGCTTTCCCTGCTCACAGGCAAGGTGTCACTGATCAGATATTCAGCAATATTTCCATATCCAAATTCTAACCTGAGAAGAAAAATAAACCCCAATGCATTTCCAAACCTCAATTTATACAACTCCATAAACAGGAATCTCTCTGGAGACCTTGGCTTTTAAAGAAACACACCCCAGAAGCAAAGCTGGAAAGCAGCAGAACATCTTAAACGCACAACTTATTGTTCCTGTGGAGTGAGAGCCACACAGAGCCCTGCAGAGCCTGGCTGGAAACAAGGTCCACCTGCACACCCCCAATCCCATGCTGAGCACAGACAATGCCATCGATTTTATTCCCTTAGAAAGGTTGGATAGATGAGCCTCAGACTTCACTCTCTGCATTGGATGCAGGATGCATTTAATATTCTAGAAAGAAAATAATAATTTATAGCAGCTAAGCGGTGTGACCAGTCAGAAAGGTGGCCTGGTTAGAAGAGGGGTAAAAAAAAAAAAAAAAAAAAAAACAATAATTACAGAACAAAAGGAAATTCCTGCCAGCTTGGAAAACCCTCCTAAAGTTCAGCCGGACTCTGAAGTACAGCTGAGTTACCTGTAAACTGGAGACATCCTAACACACCACTGGGGAGTGGAAAGAAAACCAAAAGAAAAAAAAAATAGAAACTCTAGAACTTACTGTCTGAAAAAAGAAGAAACCTCCTAGGCATACAGCAAATGTCTGGGAGTGACACCAGTACAGAAGAAAGCAGAGCAACGATGAAAGAAAACAAAATGTTTACCAAAATAAGTGACAACCACAAAGTCAGTGGGACCTCTTAGGACCTTGTTTTTCCCCTGCAGCTGGAGCTGGACTTGTGGAAGGCAGATTGGGGATTTTGTACATCCATATGCACACACCACAGTTATTTAACCTTCAGGGCTGTCTGTGCTCTCCTATGCAGCGTGAGCACTCTCGAGAAGGAAGAAATCAAATCTGAAAGCCCTTCACAGAGATAAAAAGTTCTATGTATTATTTCAAGCCTACTCTGAATAGCTGATACTCCTCTCAAACAAGGACGTTTTAACTACTTTAACAGGGGGAAAGAGATTTGAGTGTACTCCAGCAGAATTAGAACAATTATGTGCATTAGACTTCTATAGGAGCTTAAAGCACTTTAATGGGATAAAGAAAAATTTAAGTGCTATGAACTATAGAACAATTTTAAAATGGATCATTTGATAAAGATTTAAATAAGTTAATGGTTACTGTAGCAATTCTCTACAGAGAGAATTGCTAGAAACAGATTTTTGACAATAATCTTCTTTTCATGAATTCATGGGAAAAGATACCACTGCAGTGTACTGTCCACACTTAGCAAGTTAGTGAACTATTTCTTCCAAAACCAAGAATTAAATTAGCACAGATCCACCTAAAACATCTAGTGCAGCTTAGGTGGTTTCTAGCTCTCTGATCATCCCCACAGTGGCAGCATTTATTAAGTGACATCATTAGCAGGAATGTGCCAATGTTCCTCCTCAGCCAAATTTCACTGCACAAATCACTTCAGCATGAACAAAGAACAGATGAGAGGGGAAAATTAATTAGTTCAGTGCCTCGTTCTCTCTCCTTCATACACACAGCAGCTCTAACCTGCACACACAGTTATGAGGGTAGACAGGGAGATCTCTCCAGGTTTTTCCTTTTCTTTAAAGCCTCTGAGTGTGTCACCTCTTCATCATGTCTGTTTTTTGCTGCTCTGGCTCTGTGCATGAAAGGGTTGGGAGCTGCTCAGAGCTGAGCAAAAGAGAGGGGGAGAGAGGGGGCAATTTGCTGCTGGAGCTTCTTTGGCACCAAAGGTAAAGGCTTTGTGCAGAATCTCATCCCTCTGATAATCACTGGATCTGTGTGGAGGATAATCTGCTCCTCAGTGTTCTCCCTCATTGCTCTCAAAGTCTGACAGAGAAAAGTGCTGGTGCTTCCAGGCCAGGGCAGGCACAGTGCCTGGAGCCTTCAGAGGGACAATGACCTGGAATTCCAGACACTGGGGGGAGTGGATGGTGAGAGACAGCTCTGTTAAGCAGGACCTCACTCATTTTTGCATGCTCACCTCAAAACTTTTAAGGGTTTTTTATTTTGAGAAGACACTGAATTCTCCCCTCTGAAAATCACACTTCTATTGCATCTCAAATCACACACCCAAGGAGTTGGGTAACAACATCAACAAAAAACAAACAAACAAAAAATCTTTTAGGAATTTCTTAGCTGAAAATATCTAGTCAAGGCTTCCAAGTTACCTTTCCAGCCAACATCAAGCAACATGAAAAACAGGTGCAATGTGATATAGAAAAACATTTCTGGTTTGTAAACGTAGCTGTTAACATAAATCTAGTTGTTAACATAAAATAGTGGGTAAAATAGTGGGTAAACCACAATCAAACAAAAATTTGTTTCACAATCACAAAACAGAATGTGCTCCTAAACCTCAGTCCTCCCACCTTCCCAAAGAGCAACATCCACATGGTCATCTCATGGCACCTGCTTTAAATACATTTATGGGGAGATGTTTTTGAAGAAGAACTATATCAAATTCTGTATGTTGAACACATTTAGTGAAAGCCATATAAGTGTATTTAAATCCAAACCTGTCTTATTTGCTTAAGAGTATTATTCACAGAGCTTTATGATGATAAAACTGAGCTGAGAATCCTGCAGTTTGAGTGTAGTGAAGAAAGCACAAAATTAGTGCTTCATGAAATGAAGTTGAGTGAAAACATTTACATTTCTTCTCACCTTAGCAGCACAGCTAACCTGTGCCAGCTTCATACACACCTGCATAATAGATTTTAGATTTCAGAGCAAAAGCAGCAGCTTCATTTGTCATTGTCTCACCTGAATCACACACACAGCATTATCCAGAATGTCACCCCTGTGTCTCTCTAGTCTGTTTTTGTTACCACACCAGGCTGGGATCACTAAATCACAGAACAATTTAGGTAGGAAAAACCTTTAAGGATAGAATCATAAAATCCTGAAGGTTGGAAAAATCCCTCTAAGACCACAGAGTCCAACATGAACCCATCACTGCCAGGTCCACCCCTGAACCACATCCCCAAGTGCCAAATCCACATTTTACCCTCCCACTGCCAAACCCACCACGAACATGTTCAGATACATTGACTGCCTTTGACCATAAGAGCTTTACACTAACCTTCCATTTCAACAAGAATAAAATATGTAACCGATTAAATCTCAATTAGCAGTTCAGAAAATGCTTCTTAATGTCATGTGGCACATGCATCTTAATTATCTGACTCTTTGCATGGGGGAAAAGGCTTCTGCAAATTTTCAACTGCTTTTCATTCCTTCTTCCTTCCATTTTTAAAGTAACAGAAAGCACTTCCAGTTTCCTAGTGATGGACTCAGCTGCATTTGAAAAGGGTTTGTGTATTTTAGAACTGTGGTTAAAAGCTTCAATACTTTTGAGAATTTATCCCAAATCATCCCAGTTTCCACTTTCAACGTACAACAGGGTCTAGCTGACAGGTCTAGCTCTCCTCCCAGTAAACCCCCCCAGGGTTGGTTATAATTACAGATAGTTTTTATAATGCACTCGGCTGTTGTTGTAAATTGTTACTGGCTGTAAATGCAAACCTGAAATGCAACAGTCACATCTTGGACAGCTCACTCTGATCAAGATTTCTCTCCAGACAATGGTAGATACAGAGCTTTGCCAGGCTCCAAAATAAACCTAATTATCTTGTGCATTGCCCCAGCTGAACTCCCTCTGCTTCCAGGAACACGAGCAGAAGTGCCAGGTAGCCGAGTATTCAGATCATGTCATCTTCCAAGACTTAAAAAGAAAATAATTATGCTCTAGTAATTGAAAATACAAAATGAGCTTCAAACATCGTGTTCTGATCTTTTTATTTCATGCTGCGAGAGAATTAATTGACTGAAGATGGAAAGTGCTCCCAGACTGCTGGGACAACTTCATGACTCTGTTGGTCACTGTGACCATCAGTCAAGTTCTCCTCTCAGAGAACAACTATGCAAAACACACAGATAAATTCTAAAAATACATATAGTTTACATCAAGCAGTGTGAGAATGAGGCTGCAAAGATTGAAATACTTGAAAGCAAGAAAGTGCAGGGCAACAGAGTCAGGCTGGCTCATGGTGCTGCTGCTCTGCTTCATTCCCCCCACTGGCTCTCACTGTGTCTCTCTGTAGCCCTGGTTTGTGCCTGAGGTGTTTTGGTTTTCTGAAATTCTTTTCTCAGGGAATTTTCTGTAAACAAGAGAAATGTTTTGTAACTGTAAACTTTGTTTACTTTCTTTTCCTAGGAGGGATTTCTTCTTGATGTCCCTCTGCTCTGACCAATGTGAGTGAAGAGGTTTGTCTTTGTGTCACCAATCAAATTGGTCTGTGTGAAATGGGATAAAAGGGAGACACATCCCAAGAATAAAGGAGTCATTTTCAACCTTCTAAAGTCAGAATCTTTGTGTCGTGGTGTACAACAGCATCATCTGTCAATTATCCTGTGCACCAGGATAACCACCCAAGGCTGTTCAGGAGACATTTCCCATTTTTTGGATACTGCTGAGGTACTTTTCCAAACCAACAAGATTTCTCTGTGCCATTACCTTTTCCCTCCTCTACAGAAATTCAAGATCATCCCTTAGTTAAGGTTCTTATAAGGCCATGGATAGGTTTAGACAAAACCCTGAGTTTGCTAAAGCTTGTAGGGACGTTCTACTTTCATTATTACTTAGTCCAAGTCACCTCCTCACCAGTGCCCTCATAAACCTCTTTTTTCTGGTCTGATTTAGCCCAGCCATTCTTTGGCTTTTCAATTCACAAAAAAATTCCAAGCAGCTCCTTCTCAAGCTCCAGGAAGGATCCTTCTGTCACCTCTGAGGCAGCAATTTGTGTTTTCTCCTTGCTCTGTGCTAATGACTCCTCCAGATTCTCCTGTTTCACCACATAACCTCAAGTGAGTGTGGTTGTTCTCAAGGGCAAAAGAAAACTCTCTGTTCTCCAGAAAGAACAACATTTATTTCTAACCCATTAACCGCTCTGATGCAAAATAAACACACAAAAACAAATACCATCCATCACATAAGTAAATCAAAAGTAGTTTGGGGCGATTTCAGTGAATTATAATTAGCTGTGCAATGTTGTTAAATTAAATCAAAAGTAAACAGGAGAAACCTTGACTCGTAATGAGGCATGAGTCCTAAAAAACATACACAAAAATATGCAGAAGCCCAAGTTGACAAGATGTCTTAAGTATTTTTATTTTATTCTTTCACATTACAAAGCTTAACAAATGTTTGCAATGTGCATCTCTGCAAGCCTGCCATTAACTCTTTCAAAATTTGTAATTCATCTTAGCAATTTTGACTTTCTAGAAGAAGCTTTTACATTTTCTGAATTCAAATGCTGCCTGCAAAATGGTTTTCTGACTCTTGAAATTATTTCCCAGCTACCTTTTCAGGAATCAGGGTTGTCACTCCACAGCTCTTGGGCGACAATGTCAGGATTGCTCTCATTTTCCAAATTGCCCAAATCACAGACCAAGCTGTAAAGCTAAAGGAACCTGCTGGGATCTCAACAGAGGTTCTTCAACATCAAAACTTTTCTGAAAAGCAATGTTTTTTTAAAAAAAATCCAGCACTAAAAAATAAAATCATGTCTCAACAAAACACTCCCAGGAGCACCAAAAGCCTGACCAGGGCTCAGCCTGAGGCAAAGCAGAGTCTGCAGCTCATGGCAAGTTCTCTGTGTGCACTGATCTTTCTGCCTTGAGTTTAAAAAGAGTTAGAATGTGTGTTTTTAAAATAAATAAATCATTTTGCCTTTTTTTCATAATTATGGACTTTAATGAAACATTAAATCTCACTGAGCTTAATACCCCTCTGTGAGAATTTCCATACGTAATAAAAAGCGCTTTACATCAGGGTTGCAGATTGTCACTGTGAGCTGCCTACACCTCCCAAGGCTTTCCTGGCCCTGACACATGGAACTGTAAAAAAAATTTGGAATCTGGAGCTCTTGGAATAGAAACAATAGATAAACCACTTAGAAAAAAAGGAATTTATTTTCTGGAAAAAAGACATCTAGCTAGGAGAGGCATTTTTTCCCTGTGTTCCCTGGGGCTGTCCCTGTCCCCTCGGCAATTGTGAATTTCTGGTAAATTCTGTCTATATCCTCACAAGTAACTTTTCTGCAGAGTTCTCAAGGTGAGGAGAAACTTAAAAAGGCTTGTTTAGGAATACTTAGGGAGTTGTGTGAGGCTCACAGAGCCTTGGTCACAGCAGCACTCTCTCTCTATAAAATATTTCTCCCTGTAAAAATAAAATGTGATTGTCATTAGCTGATTCTTTTGCTGCAGTCAGTACAAGCCTCCTGCCACTCTAGTCTGGAAAGAAGCACAAAGCAAAGGAACTTCTATCCTCACCTCTGCTTTAGTGTGTTCATACCTTTCTCTTCTCCTTTCCTTGATCAGTACAGTCTGAATTCAATTATGATTTAAACCCCCACACCTCCCCACTATCTTTTAGGCCACATATTGTTCTATTTTTTTCTGTAGCCTGATGAATACCCCATGCACCTTGAAAGGCTGCCTGTTTCGCTTTTCACAGGGGCTTTAAAAAGATGGAGTGCCTATAAATGTCTCTTTTTTTGTTGTTGTTTTTTTCTTTAATGTTTGATCAAGAGGGTGTTATGTGGAGAAGAAACAGCATAGAAACCCCATATGACATAGGGAAGGTGGGAAGAAAAACCATTCTCTGTCCTCAGAAGGGAATAGAAATATTCAGACTTCATACACAGGTTTGCTAATGCTGCTAAATCTTCTGCTGCCAAAAGAAAAAGCAATGAAAAGTGTTCCCAAATCACGGTTTCCCTGTGTTTTGAACCCGTAGATAGTTCTTAAAAGCTACAATCTGTTTTTCATTTCTTTTATTTTCCAGGTCATCTCCTATTCTACAGCAAGCCACAAAGCACAGACTAGAAATGTATTTATTTATAAAAAGAAAATAAAAGGGTAAAGAGTCCTGCACAGGTGAAAATGCACCACTGGGATTCTACTGAGACTATCCAAGAACATCCTTAGAAACAAAGAACTTAAGAATTGGAACTCACTGGCAGAAGAGAAGTACAGACTTCTCATCACCTTCATGTGTTGAAGTTCATTAAAACTCAGGTTTCCAAGAGCTGACAGCATTTAGCACACAGGTCTGAGGAGCAGCTGGGCACTTAAAGGAGGCTCTGTTTAACTTTTTCAGCAGATGAATTTGTGGAAATCATCTCCAAAATACACAGCACAGTGTACACAGCACAATTACTGAGCTGATCAGTAATTGTTCTAACTGAAGATTCTTGCAGGTTCTTTCTGTATCCCTAAAGATGAACACTCGTGCTCTTTTCTTTGGTTGCAGGTGTCTGTGTTCCCTTTTCCCCCTGAGAATTCTGCACAAATCCTTATTTCCAAGCCTCACCTCAGCACCTGGAAAGACAATGGGGGAAATAACCCTGGAAAAGGTCTCCAGGCACATGGAGGACAAGGAGGACATCAGGAGTGGGCACAGGGATTCACAGCTGGATGAACATCCAAGGGCAGGGCTGGGGATGGGCAGTGCAAAGTGCAGCTGCAGGGCAGCAACCTGCAGGGACTGTGCACCAGCCTCTGCGGGGACTTCATGAAAAATTCACCTGCCTCAATGTTTTAAACTTGGTTTGAATTTGTCAGCTTTAGGTTCTTTTCCCTTTGCTCTTTCACCCTGTACTGAGCAGAGAATGTCATGGTATTAAGTCTCGTTTTCTAGAAAATACCCATTTTACTCATTTTACCCAATTAATACTGAACTCCTCAGGTGCTGATTTCCAAGCCATATGGAAGAATGAACCAGGCTCTAACAGAGTGTGCTGCTCTCACACTGACCCTTGCCCTGTCTCACTGCACACCCACCCTGCCCAGTGCAATCCCTGCCCCAGGGAGCTCAGATCCAGTTTGGACACACCCTGAGATGTTGGAGACAGCATTGGACAAGCCTAAAACATCCTAGTGCCCATCACAGCATCAAGGGGAGCAAGAAAGGGAGCACAAAAAAAGCTGCCAAAACAAGGGCAGGACTCCACAGCACAGGGGAAGTGGAAGGTCAGCAGAGCTGGATGCAGAGAATGGAATTTGATGTAAAGAGATCAGGTAAATAAATATTCTCTGATGTGCCTGCAGAATCCTTTCCTAGAATACATCATAAAAGGATTTTCCAGAGGAGCTGCAACAGCTGTGTCTCTGTTTTTTAAGAGCTCCACCTATAGCTGATGGCACTGGAAACCAAGGAACTTCCACATTACCTTGAAATAGCAGAAACTCTTGGGAACAAAATAAAGGAACCTCCAATGGAAGGCAGGTGTGAATGAACAGGACAAGCCTGGTAGATTCTCTCTGGGTTTAAGACACAAAAGAGGGATGAAACATTTCTGCTAATGGTGGTTGGATTTTTGAGATCATCAGGGTTTAATGCCAGGAGCTCATAATGCTCAGATGGATCTATAGTCTGCTTCCTGTCTCCTCCTGAATTTACAGTTGACTGGATTTGATAAGAATAAGTAGCAGTAAATTGAAGAAAGGAAGGGAAGAGAAATGCCCCAGAGTTGACTCAGCCTCCAATATCTAGATCAAATAATTATATCTAGGTCAATGCTATTTCTCTCAACCTGTTTATCAGACTGTGCCATAAATAAAGCAGATTGTCCTTAAGGAAAGGTTGCCTTAAGATCTCAGGCTACAAAGCTGTAGGTAAGGACTCAAGATGGAGTTATCAGCAAGGTGGGAATATTTTTTGACCCATTTGTTGATACCTGATACATTATTGATAAGCTAAGGCATCTTTGTTGCCCAGAATGTAAACAAAAAAAAAAAAAAAAAAAAAAAAAAAAAAGAGAGAGAG
Source organism: Zosterops lateralis (assembly GCF_965231275.1). Taxonomy (NCBI): domain Eukaryota; kingdom Metazoa; phylum Chordata; class Aves; order Passeriformes; family Zosteropidae; genus Zosterops; species Zosterops lateralis. The sequence goes on from NC_139775.1 coordinate 13,274,900, forward strand.
AGATGCATTTTTAGCTGTCCCTGATGACAACCATGTATTCAACATCTAAACCAGACTTACCACTGCCAGAGCCTAACACTTGTAACACCTAAAATCTCTTTTGCTTTCTTTATGGCACCAGGGAGACCAAAATATTATTGAAATATGCCATCTAAATGAGCAGGAAATTTAATGCAAATGTCATAAAAGACAAAGTGTCGAATTCCTGTTGAACACAAACTCTTACTATTACATCTGTCTTTAAAAATCTCTCCCAATTCTTTAACCATAAGCAGCCATTTACAAATTCGGATCAATTTTAGCACGTTCAGAGTGATTTTGATCAACGTGAAATGGTGGTTAAGTGCAAAGAAAGTGTTTTCATGCCAACACAAAGGAAGCCTACAGCTCGTTAAAGTAGGTTATGGGACTTTGATCCTCATCAGTGCAACAGCCACAGCAGGTCAGAGAAATCCGTGCTGCACGTGCAGGTTCTGGTGTTCCAGACCTCAATTCCTGCTTCTGAACAGGCTCATGCAGAGAAAGAAAAAAGGCAGAGCAGGTCAAGAGAGGTAAAGGTATCAGGGAAAGAGCAGCATTTTCTCTATTCTGTGTCTCAAGCACCTGAGCACTGAGGCAGTGGTGTAAACCCTGCCTCAATCCATGCCCAGAACCAAAGGGGTGAGAGGAGCACAATTCTTCTTCCCTTTCCCAGCAGGAGTACCAAGACTCAGTGAAACTGGATCAGTTTCTGGCTCAGCAATTTTTCAAATGTGGGCAATGAACTAATGGTGAAGAAGAAATTATTCAAGTATCTGACTACACATGAAGGCCTGGGTCAAATATTTGGTTTTCAGGGTTTATATTCCAGGAAGCAAATGTGTGTTCTAACTTCTACCAGAGGCTGGACACCTCAGGGGTCTTCAGAGGAATATGTGAGCAATGTATGCTCTGTATGAAAGTTTCAGAGGACAGAAATTTCTATCTGGGATGGAGAACCAAAGGACATCATAAACAGTGTGTATAGAAAAATTCAGTCAGTCAGATCTAGTCGCTCCATATTAAAACATGCACAGATTCCACTGTCATAAAGATCACACATTATCCATAGATGAGCTACATGTTTTCACTGACAATTGTCTGGTAAGGAGAAATAGCTCTATTTTGCAAATTTAATTAATTAGTCTGTGATCTTCACCAGACAAGTACTGGAAGGGCATGACATCATTTGTACTACAGGCACTGCTCAGAGTGTCTTACAGATGTGCCTGGAACAGCTCATGCATTTTTAAGCAGAATCACACAGACAGAAATTGTAAAAACCAGATTTAGTCACTTTAGAACATCATGAAAAAGGAAAATAAAAACCCTTCTTCCTTTTCTCTTCTTTCTTTAAAATACAAATCAACACTTCTGTGAAAGGCAACCCATATTTAAGTGTAGGAATCAGGACAAAAGTACTGGATGAAAACAGGCTTTCTGTGGAAGCGAAAATTACAATTACTTTTATTTGTCACCATTTTTTAGCAGAATGAGCAGCAATCAAACATTTGCAGAAAAAGAAGCCTCATTGCAACACAAAGAGGCTCTGATGGAGACTTTTTCTGCCTGCAGGGGTCCCCCTTTACTCTGTGCCCAAACTGGGCTGCACGATTGTCCTGGGTTGTAGTGTGGGATGTACACAAAGTATTTATTCTATCACCATCTTCATGAACTGTTGAAACCAAGTGGGCAGTGCTCTAGTGTAGGGCTGTCTTCTGCCAATGGCCCATCAATGCCTTGCCCAGGACTCACAGGGAACTCCCTCCAGGAGCTCTCTCTGTTTAATGGGCCATCAAGGAGCCACTGCACGACTCCTCATCCCATTGGGAGATGCTCCCAATGCCCAGGGGGAGGAGCCAAGCATTCCCACCTGGAGAGAATCTGGGATTTGGGACAGGACAAGCAGCCCTGAGCCACTGGATTCCCAGAGGAGCAGAGCTCCCAGACCTTTCTGTGGGATCACTGCTTCAGGAAGAGCCCCTCACCTGGACTGCTCCCACCACCCTGCTCAGGCTGTGTTCTGACTCTGTCAGTGCTCTTTTGTGTTATTGCATTTGTTTTATTTTATATTTACCTTTTTTCCTTTCTTCTTATTAAATTTTATCTCTGACTTGGAGCCTCTCACTCGTTTTGCTTTCAAACCACAACAACGATCCTTTGTGGCAGCTCCAGAAATTGCTAAAAACCCAATCCCTCAGTCCCCAGAGGTGACTGTTCTCCAGTGAAAGCATCATGAGGAGGAGAGTGAGAGCTGATCTGGCTGATCACAGCCAAGCCCTCTCACCCCGTGCCGTGTTTTCTGAAAAACCTTTGCTTTGACACTTGGGGTTCTTCCCCTCTCGAGGTTTTTAAACTGCAGCAGCCTTTGCCACAAGGGTCAGCAGCAAGAATAAAAAGCAGTCCTGGGAAAGGAAGGGAATTCAGCTGTACCACACGGGTTCTTGTGAGAACAAGCACTGCCAACCCCTTCTGCAGTCTCCTCCAGCCTCTCCAGTGACTCCAGGTAATCACATTAACGGCTCCAAACATTATGTAATGACATCATTCAAACACATTGCTCCCAAAGGGTTGATATTAGATCAAAGAATTACCATTCCTCATGCATTTATGACAAATCTAATAAGAGGAAATGATTTGTTACACAACACAGCTTCACTTGGTTGTTCCCCTAACAGCAAATGTCTGCTCTTGGCTCCAGCTTCTAATCCTGCCTGGGGCTGAGATGATGAGCACAACCCTCTATTTGATACCTGAATTAAGACAAGGACTTCACCTGAGGTCGAAAATGGGTTATTCCAGTACCATTTCTATGTTTGATGTGTGAGTTGTGTTTTCCAGAACTCTTTAAGGCCCTCAGGAAGACAAGTCCTATTAAAAGCCAATAGAATTCAGGCATTGAGATCAGGGATTCTAAAAACCAATGCTGGCTTGTTTTTCAAAAAGAAAAACCAAAAACAAGCCAACCAAAAAAAACCCCAACAAACAAAACCTGTCCTACAGCCCATGGATGCTTTAATATCCACAGCTGTAAACCTGGGGATGACTAAATAGGCTGAGCACTGGAAAGACACACCTTGCAGGTCTCTATCCAGAAGATGAATTGAAATTATCACCACAGAAATTTCTAGAGGGCCAAAGAGACACACTAAAGTGCAATTCTTGTACCTGCACCTGCCCTTGAGGAACTTCTGAAGGTTTGGTGGGAGTCAAAATTGCTGAAAGCAAAAATTAAGTGCCAAATATTGCAGTGTGCAGCACAGACACATTTCTGTCTAAAAGTAAAAAATAAGAAAAATTTCAGGAGTGATTTGATTCTGGAGAGTTCTTATGCCTCTCAGAGATAAGGAGTGTAATTGTTCAAAAAGTATTATTATATAAATATCTGACCCAAGAACCATTGTCTTGGTCCTGGAGGGAAATACTTTACTGTCCCTTAGCTATTTACATAAAATATTCTACTTCTGTCTCCATACACAGATAAAATATAGGTGTGAACACTTAGACAAATATCTGAAGAAAAAGTTGAAAAGAGAAAATACACCTGTTTGTGTTACTGTTCAGTTTTCAAATTAAAATATTACTGTTATTTTTCGAGTTGTGAATTACTGTCTTTTTTTATATATTTTTTTTTCTAATTCCTTGCACATTGGAGAAACAAGTTGGGGGTGAGGGGGTTGTATTGTTAATTTTTCCTTTGCTGATTTTCTTCTTCTTGGCCCTTATTATTAGGAATATTTAGTCTATTTTACAATTTTACTCTATTTTACAGTATATCTTATGAGTAGAAACTACTTTTCAGACCTTCCATATTTGCCTTTCATGCATCACTCATGCCTATAAAATGAAGATTTGTGTATTGAAGTGAGAGAGAAAGGCAAGGACATAGAGAGAACCTGTGCAGCCATTCAACCATATTCTTCATTAATTGCCTCAGAAGTGACCTCTTCCCTCTGGTTTTATTTCAGCTCTTGCCTACATGAGGACAGAGCCTTTTTCCTTTTTGCTTTTTAGCTTGCTCGGGGCTATGCAGAAATGTCACCATCACGAAAGCAAAAGAAAAAGAAAAATAAGCCAACTGCGATTCCGATTATGACACTTTTCGCAAAGCTGCGAGGAAACGATGATCCTTTACCTCAAACTGTCAGATGCATCTTCCCAAATCCCTCATTGCTCTGTAATGTATTACCATAGCAACTCATATCTGCAGTGATCTAGAGCTCCCCATGGGCAGCCTGTACTTTGTCAGGGCTGCCACTCCTGTGTGATGCAAGGAGCACCGAGCAGTTAAACACCAGATCATTAAAGCAATGTCTCCCCAGTGGCCACACTGAATCACACAAGGATTCAAACCCAAATTGTGACGGGGAAAGCAGGAGGAGCTTGCAGCACTTGGTGTAGGAGGGGAATAGAAGTGTTGAAAAATAATGAAAAAGCAAGAAAATAAGTTCTAATGCTTGGTTTTCTTAGGGAAAGAGGAGCACAGCATACCCATGCTGGAGATTCTGACTTTATGAATCCTGCCACTGATACACTTCCCTCACTAATCCTCTACTCCCAGTTTTACTCTAAGTAATATGGACCTTGATTAATATTTCACTTCTCAATGACAGCTGCCACCAAAATGGCCAGCCACTGTATCTCTGACTTCATGCACCTGGCTGTGTCACCCTGATCTTTTTCAGCCTTCTGATGTTTGCATTTTTGTAGTGGAGTTTCTCACAGATTTTCATGTAAACAAAGAGATTTTTACATTCCTCTCTGGAGTTGATGGACTTTGGCCAGTGTGAGAAGTGTCAACCTCATCATCCAATCCATGGTCATTGCCCAAAATCTATATAAAACAAAGTTGAAAAATTAATTTCCCTTTTTTTGCCCTGATGACTGACTGTGTGTGTGTCCTTCATTTCATGTCCCATAGTGACATGGCTGTGTGCTCTGAAGGACATGAAAAGAAGATCAAGAGCAAAATCTCATTTTCCCTCCTTTGCCTTTTATATTTCTTAATCTTCCATCTTCTTATCTATGCACATAAAACTTTACATCAGCTGATTTCAGTGTCCTGCCCTCACCAAATAGGAATGAATTGTCCCTCTGGAGAGAATCCCTGTTGCTCATACAGCACGATGTGTGCTCTTCAGACATTTGCAGGGATGTAACCTCAATGTGTTCTCACCCAACATGCACAGAGCAGCCTCAGAAACATCATAAATTCCAGTTTTCCCAATTCCCACTGTTCCCCTTGTAACATCGTAATTACAAAAAATGGAAACTGGAAAATGTGACCACTAAGGGGATTTCAGGTCTCTATTGTCTGTATGATACAAACAACTTTGAAACTTTTTTTTTCCTAGTGTTTCCACAGAATTGCAGAATCCAAGGCTCGTTCTCAAAACGGTTTTATTTTTAATAGCTAGGAAGCATTGTCCTATTTCTAGGAGTCCCCAGAGCTTTACACAGTTTGGAAAACACACACCACTGATCTGAAAGGGGTGATTGTGTACGGAGTCAGGGGCAGCTTTTCCATCCTGCCAAGCTGCAGGTGCCTCCTCCCACACTCCCTGGCAATGAAGCACTTCCAGAGGGCCTCTCCATCTCACAGCTGCTGCAGCTGCAGCATTCTGCATCTGACAGACCTTGGCTGTGGCAAGGGTTGCCTGTGTGCTGCACAAAAGCCAGTCCCTGCTCTCAGCTGCTCCAGTCCCTCCATGGAAAACAAATATCATCATGGCAGGGCAAGGAAAATGACTGTCAAACATCTGGAGTTTACACCTGCAAGCTGGGACTCTGAAATGCTCTTTTATTAATACTAGGAGGGCTTTTCTCTTTTACAATCAAGTGTTCAGGCTGTTCTTTGTCACTGTAAGAGGTTGCTGCAGATTAAATACAGTGAGGATTAGGTGAATGATGGTAGTTCTGCTCTACAAGTTCAAATTGCTTTTCTCCCCCCTTTGCTGGATTTCATTCTAATGAAACATCACCTTACTTTGTAGAAAACCATTTGTTTCTTCTTTAATCCCTAAGAAATAAAAATCTACCTAGGCTGACTGCAGAACACCTCAAGGGAAAACACACCAGCCAGCAGAACTGGAGGAACTCCAGTGCCACTCCTGTTTTCTGAAGGGACAGGCAGAAGGACTGAAGGAATGACAGGCTGGACAGCCTCACCTCAGCACCTGGAAAGACAATGGGGAAATAACCCTGGAAAAGATTTCCAGAGGACAAGGAGGACATCAGGAGTGGGCAGCATGGATTCACCAAGGGGAAGTGATGATGGTCAAGCTGAGAACATTCTGGGCTGACGGATGGCTTGGCAGGCAGGAGGAGCAGTGGATATTTCCTGGTGAATTCAGCAACACTCCTGACACTCTGGCCCTTCCAGATCCCCCCAGGGCAGCTGTTGACAAAGGGGCTGGGTGAGCAGACAGACATGGATTCACAGCTGGATGAACATCCAAGGGCAGGGCTGGGGATGGGCTTTGCAAAGTGCAGCTGCAGGGCAGCAACCTGCAGGGATTGTGCATCAGCCTCTGTGGGGACTTCATGAAAACTCACCTGCCTCAATGTTTTAAACTTGGTTTGAATTCCTGTCAGCTTTAGGTTCTTTTCCCTTTGCTCTTTCACCCTGTACTGAGCAGAGAATGCCATGGTGCTAAGTCTCTTTTTCTAGAAAATACCCATTAGGCAATTAACACTGAACTCCTCAGATGCTGAGCCCTGTGTGAATGACACTTTAGTTGTTTTACCCTCCCCATGTTGTGGCAAGAGAGCTCATGTGTATCACACTGGAGTCAAGGGACTTACAAATCCATTTGCTTTGAGATCTGGAAAGACAAAGCTGTCTTAAAATATTATGAGCCTCAATTAAAAGACAGCTGAGGGCAGCAGGCTGAAGTGTGGCTGGGAGAGAACAGAGCTGAATGCTGGCAGGAGCAGGGATGGAGTGCTGGGATTCAACCCAGCTCCTGTCACTGATAAAACAGGCAGAGGCAGATTCCCCACTCAGAGCAGTTCACCAACTTCAGCCAGGTATTGCTGTCTGTCTTCTCATGCAGAAATCAGAAATGCCTTGTTTGTTTATGGCTGGGTTTATGTTAAAGAGTTTCACAAAAGCTGATGGGGAAGATTCCCTCCCAGGGAGGTCAGCTTGCAAACAGCACACATTAAATACAGCACAGGCACATTTCCAACACAAAAATGCTCCAGAGACACCTTAAACCATAACCTTGACTTCCAACTCAGAAGCTTTTTCAATTAAAGACTTTTCAGCCCTGCTGTAATCTATTTCATTACCTACACAGGGCCAAGCATGTTCCCTTCCCCTGTTTTACACAGCCCTGGAAAGGAGTTTGGTTCTGGTTTTTTTTCACAGCTGATTGTCCCTGTGTTGTTCTTTGGGCTATAATGTTTATGGATCACAGAGATCTGCATAGATAAACCGAAATATTTTATTACAGCCATTACCACTGAGCAATCATCACGTTTGAGACAGAAAAAATTATTTCCCCCACGTGTTTGCAGAGAAGTCCAGCTGCAGGATATATATGCACTGATGGCTTTAAAAGACTGAAACAATTCAAGAATAAAACAGAAATTGAGAGAAGAACAACAACATTCAGAGAATGACACAACTGAATACAAAGCCAGGGCAGTGTGCACCAAGTGTGTGAACCAAAAGGAACAGAAGTTTTCTCTCTTTCAGCTGCACACTTGCACCTAATGATGCAGGAAAACAGGCTGTCCTTCTGCACCAGCACAGATAATCACCCACTGTACCCGCTGGGGGCAGGATCCATTCCCTGCACTGGCAGAGGTCAGCACTGTCATTCCAGCCCTTAATGGGAAACACACTGCCACGTCAGGATGGATTAATGGAAGTAAAAAACAGATCTACAAAGGCAACTTTGAGGAAGTTGAAACCTCTGTGCTGAGTTCTCATCTTAGTTCTAACTCCAAGATCTTTCCTCCTTCTAATCATGAACTTTATCATTGGTAGCAGGTTGTTTTTTTATTGATTTTTATTATGAGGATCCTGGAAAATGAACAGCAAGAGGAAAAAAAAGCATCCTCTCCAGAAAACACCCTTTGTGATGAGCTGCATCTTGCTCCTGCATGTTGCCACTGCAGTGAGGAAAAGGGAAAATATGAACACAGGATTGGCTTTGGTCAGAGCAAAATGTTCCTTCAAAAATCAGAAAAAATGCATTAGGCAAAAAAATCAAGCAAGAGAAGCACAGGCACAATAAACAGTTGTACCAGTTGTAATTACATTGACCTGAAGAAAAAAATCAAGAGGGTAAAACACTTGATGTAGTGACTTAATTCAACATTTCTAAATATTCTTTCCCCTGTTTTTATCCCCAGGGAGAGAGGAAGAAGGCACAGCAGGTTCTCTTACACAGCCCTGCTCTGCTCACCAGGCTGCTCAAGATTCAGAGTCCTCAATCAGCTGTGGCAAAGTCAGCACAACTCCCCAGTTCACAGTCACTCCTTGTAAAAATTCATTAAAATTACTTTAATAAAGGTTGAAAAGCCTTTCCAAAATATCCTGTGACCCTTGTCTGAGGGAAATGTGCAGTTCAGGTTCATGTCCTCCCATCACTCAGGTGATTATAACCAGACTTTCCATCACAGCTGCTCCTTACACCAATATCTCCCCTCCTTGGCCCCCTGGCCTGTAGGATTAAAGGATGTGTCACCTCATCCCTTTGCTGCAAAGGTGCAAGATCAATAACCCAAACCTGTCTACAGGTGTTACAACTGTCCAAAACCAGGTAAGATGCCAAAACTCTCATCAGTCTAAATTATTTCCCTCTCTCTGTGTCCAGCTTTGTGAATGGTCTTCACACACTGAGCTACATAACCAACCTCCTGCATGGCTCTAAGTGTGCTCCACTGCTGAAAGAAATACAAATAATTTATTTTCACTGAAAAACACCTATTTTCAGGAAGCAGGAAGGACTGCAGTTTAGAAGAATTCTGCTGTAAGGTGGCATTTAATACCCTCTCCTCTGTATTTACTCACTAACTCATGCAATAATGTCAAACTCTGGAATACAATGACAGAACATCCTCCTCCCACTGAGTACTGAGGGGAAAGAGATGTTTATTCTCAGTACAGGAGAGCCAAATTCAAAGCTGCAAGTGGTTCCCTGGTTTAATGATTCCATTTTATCTTCCCTTGTCAGTGCAGCAGAGGAGCAGTATCTGTGACAGTGATTCATTCTCCTCTTTCTGATTCTGCCATCTTGTGTCTGAATTCTACTGTGGGAATCATATTTTTTCATTTTAAGAGCCATGTAGACATCACTGCTGTCCAAGAAAACCTAAAAATCTCCGTGCATACAGAGGATTAAAAGTTTTATTTCATTGCTCAAGTTAAAAAGATTAAACCTAGGCAGTTTTCTATATCCTGGTTGCATCAATCCATTAGAGAAAAATATCAGCATCAGAAAGCCAGGGCACTTCAGTAAAGTTTAGAGCAGCAGCAAAACTATTCTCAGCTTTAGTGAGGAGGGAAGAAGGCTCTGGACAAGGCAGGGAAGTCCATAAGAGCAGCAGGAGACAGCAGACACCTCTTGTCTCGGTGTCTGGCCCTTGGCTGGGGGCAGCTGAGCCAAATCAGGCAGCTGGAGCCAGAAATTTGGGAAAAAGAACCAAATCCTGGTTGTGTTTGTGTCGCCAAGGAGCAGCAGCTCAGGGTTTGGGAGTGAGGCCAGGTCCTCTCACCCCTCACCAGGGTGTCTTGGGTTGCAATGCAAGGTGTAACCAAAAATACATATTCTATTACTGTCTGTTAAAACCAGTTGGGAAGTGTTTATTTATCTCTTCCATGATCCATTCCTCATAACTCCAGGGAGGATCTTCTGTTAATGGGCAGCTGTTCAAACCAGGTGGGGCAGTGTTCTTATCTCTTCCACCACCCATCCTCCCTCCAGGGGATCTCTGCTGTCCATGGCCCATCCAGGCTCACTGCAGGGCTGATACAATTCCATCATCCCATGGGGAGATGCTCCACCCAGGGGGAGGAGCCCAGCATTCCCACCTGGATCAAACCTGGGATTCAGAACATCAGCACAGCCTGTTTGGATTCCCAGAGGGTGACCAGACCCATCTCAGCACCACTGGACCCTTCTACAGGATCATCTCTGCTCCACCAGAACCACATCTGTCACTGCAGGAGGGCTGGACTGGAGTGACACCAACAGCCTGAGCAACAGGGAGTCAGGTCGTGTTCTGACTCTGTCAGGGTTTTGGTGCAGGTATTTTTTTGGGTTTTTTTTGTTGTGGGTTTTGTGGGGTTTTTTGTTGTTTTTTTTTTTGTTTTGTTTTGTTTTGTTTTGTTTTTTTTGGTTTTTTTTTTGGTTTTTTTTGTTTGTTTGTTTGTTTTTGTTTTTTTGTTGTTGTTGTTGTTGTTGTTGGTTTGGTTTGGTTTGGTTTGGTTTTTTTTGTACTACTGCATTTTTATTCCTAATCTTTCTAGTAAATAATTGTTATTCCTATTAACTGAAAACCCCTTAATTTCAAAGTTATAATAATTCAGAGGGAGGGTGTTCATATTCTCCATTCCAAGGGAGGCTCTGGCTTTCCCTGGCAGACACCTGCCTTTCCAAACCAAGACTGATGGGCCACCTGCCCAATTCAGGCTTAGCAGGACTCAGCAGGAAGGGCCTGCTCAGTGTCAGTGCTGCAGTTTCATCAGAACAGAGTTAAGAACTGTCTGGTTTTCAGTGAAGGAATTCCAGATGTGCCCAGGGACCTGCTCTTTCAAATGGGCTGTGATGAGGGGAATTGACAGTGCAGAAATGAGTGACAACACAGCATGGCCTGGGAGCCTAAAGCTGCTCCCAGGGAGCTGCTCACTGCACAGCACTGACATCTCCACTGCAGACAGCCAGGCACCCACATCTCAGCTCCAAAAACCTCCGTGGACACAAACCCTGAGGATGTGCAGGAAGAAATCTGCAATTCAAAGGAACTCTTATTTAAAGGAAGATTTTAGTAAGCTATTACAGAAGATTGATTCTAGTATACTGTTTGCAATAAAAAAAAAATAGATGAATGCAGAAAGGAGAAAAAAGACAGAGCACATTTTTTAATCCTCATTAAAGGAATGAAGGGATAAAAACTGATTTGAGCCATCTTGGACATCATCGTCTGGGCTTTTATAAGATCTTCACCATAGAGTGAAACAGGAAAAAAACTCGAACTCTGCTAAACTACAGCACATTTCCCTTTCGGTGCTGCTTGATGGTTGTTGTGCTGCCTCCAGGAACTGCCCAGGCACACACCTATAAACACCACAAAGGGTTCAGAGCCTCTGGCTGTCCCTGCTGAGGGCACAGCCTGAGTCAGGCAGGACAGCCTGTGGCCAGACACTGCCTGCAGTCAAGGATGTCCTCCCCCAGCATATTAAATGGCCTTTAGAGCAGCTTTAAAGGCTACAGGAGGAGAGAAAATCCCTCCCAGAGGTACACTGCACTGCCAAATCACTCTATGATTCTTACTTAGGAGATGACAGCCATAGCTCTCAGTGTAATTGATGTTTTCTTTAAAACCTTCTTGAAGAAACAACCAGGTTCTGTGGCCAGAGTGCTCTGGAGCAAAGCTCCCTAAGCTTTTGATGGATTTAGGTCCTGATATGGCAAGGAGAATTCTGTGATCTGTGCAAGGCAGAAGGTCAACAAGATACATCTGATGGTCTTTTCTGGCTTTAAGAGCTTGTGAACAGCAATTCTTTACAATTCATCTTATACATCCCCATATTGCCTTGATTAATAAGAGTGGGGTCCAGGTCAAAATATTCATATCTGATGTGCTGATTTATAAAATACTGAAGTAAGTTCCAGTCCCTGTAGGCAGGAGCCTGAAATGCCAGAGGTTCTGTGAGAACATTACACATCACTGAGCTCAGGTTTGTTAACCTGGTTTGATTTACTCACAGCAGGTTCTGTTCTGCAGCACTGGACCCTTAATAAGGTGATAGAAACAGCATTGTTGAGCCTCCTGCTCCTCCCAGGAACTCACTTATGGCTGGGTTTAACAGCAAGTGTGAGGCTTCTCCTGCAATCCCAGAGATTTTCCTCATGTCTCACTGTCTCCAGGTCCCAGCCCTGAGAGGTGAAACATCCGTGGGTGCCAGAGGAGAATTCAGGGAGCAGCAACAGCACAGCCCCTTTCTGACCAAGAGACCTCCAAACCCAGCTCAGCTCCACCTCCCACCAGGCCAGTTCTCTACTGGGGTGGTTTCAAAAACCAGAAAGTGCCACTGAGGTCTCTCCAGGTCAGCTCTGGTGTCTTCAGCAAATACTTTCTAAAAAGATTTGAAGGAAATGAAAAAAAACCCAAAATCTCTCTGATGTGATTTTTACCAGGGGAATACATTTTGCTGAGGGCAGAGATGGAGCAGAGCCACTTCAGCTGAGATGACCCACAGTGTCACAACCACCTGCTCAAACAGTGCCAGAACCTGGAGCTGGCAAGGAGAATTCAGCCAATATTTGAGGCATCACATCTCCTGCTCCATGCCTAGGAGGGGACCATCCCTGCAGAGAGCAGAAATGCCACTGGGATATTTCATTTCGATGAGTTTGCTGTCCCCTAAGTGTAATATCTAATTAATATCTAATCTTCTTGCTATTTAGGGTCTGGCAGCATCATTTACATATTCAGTGCATGGTTAGCCATGGCAAGGGCTCAGATTTCTGAGGATGAAAGGTCTGTTATGATTGTGTAGGAAATTGGCTTTAATTTGGAGCAGCTAAAAGATTAACAACCAGTGGAATCACCAAAACCACCATATGAATATAGATGTTTATAGATGTTATATTTGTATTCACTGAAAATGTAATTAGCAGGCTGAGCTGGACTCTTGTAGGTTAATCAAGAGTTAGGGATGAGGGTTTGATAAAGGGACAGGAAATATCTCCTTGTGGACTCAATGAGGCACAGAAAGGTGAGACATTATCCCCAAAACTTCTTCCGAGATGTGCTGTGGGTAAAAGCAGAAAACAATTATAGATTTTTTTTTCCCCCTGACATCTCCCCACATTTTTCTAAAGCCATTTAGATCCTTGTGGGTCCCTTCTGAGTCAGGATATTCTATGAGAGAGACGTGGATCTCCCAGTCTGAGTGTCCTGAAAAGGAACATCACCACTGTCCTCAGCACAGTCCATAATCTGATATGTTTAAACATTAAACCAGGCCACATCTAATTAAATAGATATTTTAAATCTGATCTATAGTGGTGTAAATGAAAGCAGGTCATAGCCCTCTTTTAATCTTTTTTTTTCCTGTATTCCTAACTAGAAAAAGAGAAGTTGTCTTTTTACCCTTGGAAAATCTTTGCAGTTGCAACGTATGATTGGTTAGAAAAAAAAAAAAGTGAAAAATGACAATTTGTTTCCATGAAAAAATTAGGAAAAATTATGTTCTCTCCATAGACTTTTTACTTGCTTTTAGTTGCTTTGGTTCAAACACAAAATGCACTGAAAACATATTTTTAAAATCCCATTTATTTTAAATCCCATTTATTTAAATACCTTGCTTTTATTTGTAGATAATAAGAAGCTTTCTATGCTATAACCTCTAGAGTTATATCCCATAATATCCTGCTAATATCAGTAAAAATATTATTTATCAGCCCCTCCAAAGGACCTCAGACACTCCAGTACTAAACCCTTAGGGTTTCCCTTTTTCTTTTTTTTTTCTTTTTTTTTTTTTTTTTTTTTTTAATTAGGAAGGATTATTGATAAACTTCTGCAATTATGTGCATGGCAGCTGAGAGATCCCACGAAACCATCCATGCAAAGCACTCCCTTGTGGATAATTTCCTGTGGGAATTCCCAGGAGCAGCTGAGGAGGTGTGGAAAGGCACAGAGTGTGGAATAAAACAACTGAGCCCAGGAAGAGGGTCAGGGCTGCAAACCCCAGAGAAGCAGCTCCTCTGCAGACAGACATCTCTGAGCCTCCTGAAGTCATTAAGTCTCTGTGAACTAATGAAGATCACTAATTATATCTTCCACCAGTTACCCAGACTGGTGTCTGCACCCCTGCAGCTCCTTCCTGCTGACACCAAACCCACAGAACATCCCCACCCTGAAATAAAGTTATTTTTCTCTAAATTTACCCTGGATAAACCACACCATTCCCTTTCAATAACAAGAGAAAGCCTTCAATAACACCATTAAGTAACTCACACTTTGCTTTTTCTCATTAAGAGGCATTTAAAAGGAAGCCATTAAATTTATAGAGGGTTAAAGCCAATAAGAAAACTCAAACTGCTCACTCATTAACTCGTTCACCCTCGTGCCTCCCAGGCCATTTCTTCCCTCCTTATTACCAACTTGCAATAAACTTCTTACTTTACTGCCCTGCAACGGCAAAAATGGGATGGTGGCTACACTGTGACCTGATTTATGAGCAGAGGAAAGCAATGGCTCAGTGTGCATTGCGTTATTGAGATCTCTGCTACAGCTTTCCTAATGTAAAAAAAAAAAAAAAAAAAAAGATTAATTACTTCATGCACAAATACAAGTGTTCAGGCACATTGTTTCCTGAATGTCCTGGTGTTTGTAGAGTTGGTTCATTTATCTGTGGGCCCAAAAATAGGGATTTTGTGTCCAGTAATAGAGGCAAGGCAAGTCTGAGTTAAAACCTGGCTATGTCCAAACAGCACCTCCTGACACCAAAAGGAAATTTTACAAGATAATTGTTGGGCATAATATACATGTAAGGTGTTTTCAAAGAGGTGAGAATGCTTTAGAACAGTTTCACGGATTAATAAACATGAAAGACAGATTCAGCTTTTTATTCCAGGTAAATAGTAAAAATTAGTGGTTTTACTTTCCTCAGAATTCTAACAGCAGCCTACTTTACAGATAACGCATTTATTTCATTTCTCTTAAAATTCTCTTTCTCTTAAACCACCTCTTAACCTTTATTCTTCAGGCAGGGAATCAGGACTAAGCCACAGCCCCCATCCTATGACAACCAGAACTCCCAGAACCGAGCTGGGGAAAAAAAACCAGCAAAAGTGAGGTGGGAATCCCCCAGGGGTGTGGGAAATAAAAACAGCCCTGTGACCCACAGAGAGCATTTGCTTCACTGTGAGCTGCAGTAGAGGCAGAGCAAAGAGAGAGGTTGTGAGCAGACTTTTTTCTCCAATAAGACCACTCTGACTCTGCTTTTTAATTCTAATTTGATGTGGGATGAGGGAGGTGGGGAGGGAAAAAGAAAAGAGGTGAAATTCAAGTTTCAGAGGGGGTTTGATAACACACAAATCCTAAATGAGAGAAAACAAGTTACACTGACCATCTTGTGGAGTTTAGCGAAAGGACAGAAAACCTGTCTTACTGATTGTTTTAAAAAGAGAAAAAAAATATATATTTCTAATTGGAAAGAAGCCCATCCCACCCACTATGGATTTGGGATAATCCTCTTGTACATGGGTTTATGTGCTTGCCATTCCTACAGTGATTGATCACTAAAATTTGATTTTGAGGGGACTGCAAAGTAGCTTATTAGACAATTGAATAATGGAGAAGAGACAACAGTGAATTGATTTCTTTAGCACAATGCAAGCTGACAACAAGAAATTAAACATTACTAACTTTTATGATTAAGTCCCCAATCAATACCTCTGGCCAGAATGCTCTGTTTCCCTCATTACATCAGCAGACCACGGATGTTCTGATTGATGAGAAAGAAAGGAGATAGAAGGATGGAGGGGAAAAAAAGGAAAAAAATATGTCAAAGAGGCAATCTGGAGAGTCTGAAGCAAGGCTGGGGCTGCTCCTCTTTAAAAGATGCTGCCTGTTGTCCTGCACTTTCTTGCTTTCAAGTGTTTGAATCTTTGTGCAGCCTGATTCTCACACTGCTTAATGTAAACTATATGTATTTTTAGAATTTATCTGTGTGTTTTGCATAGTTGTTCTCTGAGAGGAGAACTTGACTGATGGTCAGAGTGACCAATGGAGCCATGAAGTTGGGGTCATGAAGTTCTTGGGCCAATCCTGGCCTTCTGTAAAAGGTGTATATAAGTTGATAGAATCAAAAAATAAAAAAATAAAGAAGTTTTTCCATGTCTGACCTGCTGCTGCCTGCTGTCCTCTGTGTGAATCTGCACCCACATCACAACTTGTGAACCCCTCTGAGTGAGGGGACCACACTGCCTGCAGCTCTGAGGTGACTCCTGCACTGAGCACACTGTCCTGGGTTGCAGTGTAGGATGTACACAAAGTATTTATTCCATCCCCATCCCCATGAGCTGTTGGAACCAGGTGGGGCAGTGTTTTCCCAGGCCCCTCCTTTGGGCTCTTCTGCTCATGGCCCATCAATGCCTTGCCCAGGACTCACAGGGAACTCCCTCCAGGAGCTCTCTCTGTTTAATGGGCCATCAAGGAGCCACTGCACGACTCCTCATCCCATTGGGAGATGCTCCCAATGCCCAGGGGGAGGAGCCAAGCATTCCCACCTGGAGAGAATCTGGGATTTGGGACAGGACAAGCAGCCCTGAGCCACTGGATTCCCAGAGGAGCAGAGCTCCCAGACCTTTCTGTGGGATCACTGCTTCAGGAAGAGCCCCTCACCTGGACTGCTCCCACCACCCTGCTCAGGGTGTGTTCTGACTCTGCCAGTGCTCCTTTGTGTTATTGCATTTATTTTATTTTACCTTTTTACCTTTTTACCTTTCTTCTTATTAAATTGTATTTCTGACTTGGAGCCTCTCACTCATTTTGCTTTCAAACCACAACACATAGGAAGGTGACACTTTCTGTGCCCGCCCTGGGTCAGCGATGCTGAGAAGCCCCTGCTGCTCCCGTGCACAGCTCAGCATCTCACAGAGCATGAGGTAACTCTTGGCAAGGCTGTCAGCCCTCATCAAATATAACAATAAAATAAATTAAAAATAAAGGAAGCAGAAAGACCCTTAATTGAGAGCCCATGTGAGGTATTTGTGTGGCCACCAGCACTGCAATGTTGCAGACAGGTGCAGATATTATAAAAGAAAGGACATATAAAATATGCTTTATGCCCTGCTACTCTAGCTAAGCTAAAAGTAGCTTGTAAGTTCCCATAAAGAAAAATTATAAAAATGAACACAACCTATTCTTAGAGAAAAAAAATAAGTTTGTACCTGAATAAACAATGAATCTGTCCCATGAGAATCAGTGAAGATATGTAAACATGTCTAGAGAGGGAAAATTTGATAGATCTATACAATACCCCTTACTGACCAATGAACTGAGTTTCACTGCATTGCTGTCCAGTTAGGTTTAACACAATACCTTCTGATGTTTCATATAAATATGAGCTTTGTGAATAAAGAATTGGCTTTTCTGCATGGGAAAACTGTGTCCTGTCTGCTGATTTATTACAACACTGCAGCATCTCAGCACAGCTCAGGATGCTCCTCCTGGCTCAGGATCCTCTAATGAAACACAGAGCAGCCCCCAGCCCTGCTGCTCTGAGGTGAGAACCAAAGCACAAAGCAATCAAGGGACTCTCTCCAACTCATCCACCTCAAGCCTGGGTGTCGTGGTTTGAAAGCAAAACGAGTGAGAGGCTCCAAGTCAGAAATACAATTTAATAAGAAGAAAGGAAAAAAAAGTAAAAATAAAATAAAATAAATGCAATAATACAAAAGAGCACTGACAGAGTCAGAACACACCCTGAGCAGGGTGGTGGGAGCAGTCCAGGTGAGGGACTCTTCCTGAAGCAGTGATCCCACAGAAAGGTCTGGGAGCTCTGCTCCTCTGGGAATCCAGTGGCTCAGGGCTGCTTGTCCTGTCCCAAATCCCAGATTCTCTCCAGGTGGGAATGCTTGGCTCCTCCCCCTGGGCATTGGGAGCATCTCCCAATGGGATGAGGAGTCATGCAGTGGCTCCTTGATGGCCCATTAAACAGAGAGAGCTCCTGGAGGGAGTTCCCTGTGAGTCCTGGGCAAGGCATTGATGGGCCATGAGCAGAAGAGCCCAAAGGAGGGGCCTGGGAAAACACTGCCCCACCTGGTTCCAACAGTTCATGGAGATGGGGATGGAATAAATACTTTGTGTACATCCCACACTGCAACCCAGGACACTGGGGAAGAGAGGAGAATTGAAATCCCATGTCTGCAGGCTGTCAGGATAGAAAAACAAATTTTAGTTTAATCTGCTTAATTCTCTGTGCCTGGAAACCCCATCTCTGAGAAATAACCACAGCCTGTCAAATCAGGATGGAATTTGGAGACAGCAGCACATCGTGGGGACAGAGTTTGCCCAGAAAATCAGGGACACAGAGCTCCCAAAGCCCAGCTACACAAGAGGAAACAGCTAATGAGAGAAGAAGGGAGAGTGATGGAGAGACAGGCTGTATTCTCCTATGATTTCATTTTAAATCAAAATTCTCTTGAAACTAATTCTATTCTATTCTTCTTCTTTTTGACTGCCTGCTTTCTAGGGAGACTGGTTTAAGGGAAAGATACTAGATGAAATATATGGAAAAAATATCAACAATTACCTTTAAGTTGAAAAAAAAAATCCAGACCTAAAGGATAAAGAAGATACCTCAAACATAAAAAGAAAAGCAATAGTGGAGTGGCAAGATCTGTAAAAGTGGACAGAAAAAAGTATCAGCACACAGAATAAGAACTCACTAATGATACAGATCAAAGGGAAACAGGAACACGAATATGAGGAATTGAAGATGTTCTGAATGAGAAATACAATATCAATATATAAGGTATGAATAATTGTAAAACATCAAAGTACCACTCAAAATTCACAAGTCTCAGACTTGAGATTTATGAAGTGGTGGGTAAAGGGAAAACTACCAGGAGCAGTGAAATTCAGGCTGAATACTGAGGGGGAAAAGGTAAAAAACAAAGCAACAGTTACAGAGTAGACAAAGTGGTCCTGGAAGGACTTACGAGTCAAAAGAAACTTGATAAACACAAAGAAAGAAAAAAATTCCCTTTTGGTTTTAAGCTTGCAGAAGCTCAAGAGAAGAAATTACTGTAAGCACTCTGGAGAAATAAATATTGTTCTACCCAGTACATTGTAGCTTCTATAACACAAATCTCAGCTCTTCATTCATTCCTGAACTCTTCAAATCTGAAATCTGGAAATTCAGGTTACTGTGGCAGGTTTTATCATTTCACAAATGTTTTGTGACTACTCTGCACAGAGTGGAAAATTCTCAAATTAGTTTTTACGTGACCTGTCTGTCTGTTATCTACTGAAAAGCACAGACAAAGAACTATCAGAGTAGCTCTTAACACCAGCTGGAAAACAAGATTATACCGTTTAGATCTTTTAAAAACCTCTTACACAAGAGAGGCCAGACCCAAAGTGTCTTTGAAGGAAATGGGAATCTTGCCATAAGCACAAGAGATTTTATTCAGACAGGAGGTGAATGTTGAAGTAGAGAAAATTGTGAGACACTAAATAATCACTGCTGCAGTAAATCCAATTAGTAAACAACACCCCTAATGCCAAAAGCCTGTTCCATGAATGGCTAATAGAATTGTTTTGCTTGAATGGTTTTGTTGCACATATCCCCCCTTTTTTCTTGCTTTTTTTTAATATTCTGTTCATTTAATCAAGTTGAATAAGTGACTCAGTAAATATTTGGCTGCCGCCTGCTAATTCAGGTAAGACAGATTTCATCCAGTTGCATTTGTTCTGTGCAAAACACAGAAGGATTGGGCTGGTAGTGGAACAGATCTCAGGTGAGCAGCCTTAATTCTGAATTAACAAGTTTTCTGGGTAGCTAATTTATGTTTCTCAAAGCTTTTAGTCTCTGTGTTTCTGCAAAAGCCAGATGACGAAGATAACTGATTTTAGCAAGACTTTCAAGCTTGAGAAGGGCAGGCAAATGGACTGGAGGGATACAAAATGTGGGAACAGGAATGGGATCAACAATGGAATTCAGTGCTGATCCATGGGAAGTGATGCACACAAGAGGAAAAGCCGTCCTGGATTGATGAAATCTGGCACCTCATTAGCATTTGGGGAAAAATAATAGATATCTTCAAGCTATAATAGGTCAATTAAAGTGTCAGTTCAACGCTCAATAGAAGTGAAAGAGAATAGCATGGTAGGAATTATTAGGAAGGAATGGAGAACAGAACAGAAATCATCATTATGGCATTGATTAAATCCACAGTGAGTCCACAATTTCACCATTTTGTCCATCTTCTGCAAAAGGATCGACTACAATTAAAGTAGAGGTCAGAACAACAGTGATAATCAAAATTATCCCAAGAATATTAAATCAAATTGACTTCACCCTGGGAGGGAGAAAAGCAGAGAGGAATATAAACCTGGGAGCAGCACAGGCAAGGGGGAAATGGTCGCTCACTCTATCAACACAAAAACTAGAGAGGAAGTAGTAAAATTATCAGCAAAAATGTTTGAAGCAAAAAAAGCTTCAAGCTTCCCTCAACTGCACTATGGAATTCTTTGCTTCAGGATGCAAAAGGTTTACCTGGATATAAATTCATTTGATACATAGGAAAAAAAGGCTATTGATGGCTTCTATTTTTCCCACCAAGTCAAGGGGAAAATTGTTTTTTTCAAAAGAAAAATTCAAAGCAGGAAGTTATTAAGAGTGAAATACATGTTTATATTCTTTCTTTTCTCTAGAACCTTTATGGTGGCCTCAGCATTTTCTCTATAATGGGACTTCAGGAATTCTTCAGGAACATTAATTGAGATTTTTTTTTTTCTCTAACATCTTCCACAGGACTGTTGAGCTGCAGGAAAGGGAGCCTGGTCTAGGAACCATTGTTGAACCAGTGAACATGTCAATACTGCCAAAGACCTGACATCAATCCCCAGCTTCAGCCTCCTTCCACAACCTGAGGCTGATCCTTTCATTTGTCTGTCTTGCTCTGCATAAAAACCTTTATTCTAATCCACTCCTGATTTACTGTGCAGCCTTTTTTGTTTTGGGGCTCACTGGCCTGGCACAGAGCGCCTGACATGGTCTGGGACACAAAGACTGCCTGGTTCTATCTTCTGGATACAGCTGGAATGCAACTCAGCACACTGAGATAATATTAAACTCATTTTGCATTATATTACTATTTTAATTTGACTTTTTTGGTCTTTGGGCCAAAAACAAGCCCCACCCTCCATTTATTTCCCCAGCTCAGCTGCTGTTCACCTTCACAGCCACAGGTGTGAACCAACACGTTGGAAAATCCAGCTGAGTCAGACAAATGTCAGATGCAGCTGCAGGAAACAGTTTGTGCCTGCAGAGCCTTTAGTGCTGGAAGTGCCTCTCAGGGAGGCTGGAAAAGCTTCTGAGGCCATTCACAGCCCAACCCACACAATCTGACTTTTATTCTGAGATGGTAAAAAGGTGTTTGGATTCCAGACAGATGCAAGAGGTGCTTCCTTTGCAGCAGGGCTTGGAGGAGGTGTTTAAATGGAGGGATTTGATCTGAATCAGGCTGAGAAAACCCAGCTCTTTTTACATGCCCTGAAGAGCTCTGGTACTAACACAGAGATAAGTGCACTTTGCTGTGCTTTGAGCAGGATCATTGCAATGAAGCTGATGCTTTAAGAGTCCATCCACCCTGAATTACAGATAATTAATCTGCTCAGGAAGGCAGAAAGCAAAACACATCTACAGCACCCACAGTGCCAGAGAGACAAAGGCAGGCTGCTCAGGAGGAGAAGGGCCAGAAATTCTCCATCCAAATGCATTTGCACAAAAAAAAAAAAAAAAAAAAAAAAAAAAAAAAAATCAGGCAAAGCAGAGACAAAAAACCAAACCACAAAATCTCAGTCTCCACAGACGTGTGGAGACATTAAATTTCATGTGGAAGTTCCAATAAAAGGACAAATTAGCTGATTTATGCTGTATCCATCATCATGAGCTCCTGAGCAGGGGCTGAGGGGGCACAAAGCAGGATTTTGGTGTCACTCTTAACTCCCAAACACACCAAAAGTGCTTCTGGCTTTTTGATTTCTCCGTAAACAACCAAACCCCTCCCTGCTCATGCTGATCATTATTCAACATCACTTGAATTTTATCAATACCTGAGGTCCGGGGAAGGCAGTGGAAGATTTTTGCATTTGTAGAGCCAAGCTTTTGGTTCTAGATTTGTAAAATGTTTCAAGCTGAGTATTTCTGCCCCCAAGTTGCCTTTTGCAGAGCTGGTGAAGCTTTCATAAAACCTAATAAAATTCCAGCCCTTGCTGAGCTCTGTACATTCTGTTCTTCACCATAAAGTGGGTTATGATTTACTGCTGCCTTCAGGCAGAGTGTTTGTTGCAATTAAATGCCTTGATACCCTTATCAGAAATAGAAATAACCAAGGAGGGGTGGCCCAGGAAGTTTTCAGAGGGGTTAAAGCCTCTTGGATGGGCTTATGCCTGTGAGTCCCAGGTTCATGACACATCTCATCCTAGCAAAGTGATTCCCAAAATACAGAAAAATCTATTTTCATATTATTGACATCACCTTCTCTTTCTATTCAATGTGGGCATCAACTCACCCCTGCAAAAATCTGAAGTCAAACCCAATTTGAATTCAAGCCAATGGCAGAGATTTGCCGTAATTTGTATTGTTGCAGTGTTTGCAAGCAGGAGCAGCTGCCTGCTCCTATTCCCACCCAAAGGAAAAGCTGGTGCCTCTCCAGGAAGTGAGGATTTAATTGTAGAGAGATGAAAACAAACAACTGGAACGCCATCAGGTAGCAGTGAGCTGGCTCTGGGCACAACATCAGCTGTGGAATTGCTGCAGGAACCCTCCCTGCACCACGCTGGCCTTGGATCACAGCACACTCATTCCTGGTGAAGGTCACCCAGGCTGGGCTCAGAGAGTGTTCTCAGGGACTGCCTGAAGGATGGGGGAGGTGCTGGTAAATAAAATCAATTCTGTTTCATTTGCAAGTCTACTCTTGGCACTGTGGATAAGGTACATGAAGTAGCAGAAATCAGAATGGTGAGAAAATTATATATTTTAATTTTTTTTGGACAATCCCTGAAGTGATCTCCAGACAGGGAGAGAAGCCTGTGATAACCCTGTGTAACTCCATGCTGATAACAGAACAGCAGCATCACTGCCATGGAGACTGAACTTTCCTTCCTTTTGTTCCAATCATGACATTTGTGAGAATTCCACATGGCCCAGTGTTTGCACACTGAGATGTCAAGGCTCAAAGACATTTCCTGTGCCTTTCAATGTCCTGAGACATAAAAAAAAAAAAAGTAAATAACCCCAAGAGTTTACAGTTGCTGCAAGGCCCAGACTATCAGTCAACAAACCATTTATCAGGATTTTCTGCACTGTTTGAAGACAGACACAGAACCTGCAGGTCTCAGCTGTCATCACATCCAGGAACCCACAGATTTTCCAGGAATGGAAAAAATCTCAGCATTCTTGTTGACAACTTCTCTCAATAAAATAACTGCAACAGGCTTGGGAAGGGCTTTGCAGGCACTTCAGCCTGCTGTCCCTCTCTGTGGTTTATGATCTCCAATACATCACTGGTGGGAAAACATTGCACTGATGTATTACTAATAAATCATTAGAGTATTGTCACCTCGGTGATGAATTGCATGAGCACATTGCTAAAGTGCTGTCTCTCTGAAGACATATTATGTAAAAACAATTTCATTGGATTTTTTTTTGGGGGGGGATGGAGGGAGAGTTAAGGTGCACACTCACAAGTTTATTTCTCAGCTTTTTTTGATCCCTCAAGAGTGAAATCACTATCCAGCAATTTTGAACTTGTAGGTGAAATACTGTGAAACCGCTGCACTGAGGAACAGAAAGCAGAACCACATCATGCTAAAGGCATTTCTAACAGGATGCAAAGCAAAGGCTGCTTGGATGGTATGAATTTAGCAAAGGATAAAGTGTTGCAAAATGGTTCATCCAACAAAAGCTTTAAACTGTTGGAGTCCAGAGCATCCCTTTAGACAACCTGGGACCCAAGGAAAGGAGTTTGAACCCTGGACAGGGGGATGTGGGGCCAGTCCAGGGGGGTCAGAGACCTTGGCGCTGGCTTTGATTTTAGTCCATGGGAGAGGCTTCCGACACTGAGAGAGGAATTACAAACCACAAAAGGTGTGAAAACAGTAGTTTAGCACAGCACAGGGTGGAAAATTTTGTAGTTTTGGGGTTCTTAGATTGGAGGTAAATAAGGGAAGATTTAGGGTGGCACCCTGGGTTCTTCTCCTTCTCCCTTGGCCTCCATCTTCTGATGTGATGGAGGCACAAAGTAGTTTAAAGGGATTGGGTCAAAGTAGGAATGACCCTTTCAGTACAGGTAAAAGGCATTGGCATGGAATTGTAAATAATAGACACATAATTATCGGTATAAGAGGACAGAGATGCCCCATCAGTGGGGAGTTGTCTTGTGTCCTCACCACTGTTCAGACCTTGGCTGGATGCAGAGAAAATTGAAAGATATAAAGTAATAAACAACACAAGAAATAAAAAAAAAAAAACAAGACCTTGAAGACTCTGCTTCTTTCTTGCCACAAAACTCAAAGCTTTGAGAAGGCAAAAGACTCTCAACCAAAAAAACAAAACCCAAAGAAAACCAAACCCAAGATAAGCCACACTGCAAACTCCCCCTTTTCACTGCAGGTTTCCCAGTGAGAGGAGTGCTGGTTATTCCCAGACAATGCAGGTTCTGAGCAGTTTCTAAAGTGCCAGGCTCATTTCCACACCTTGAATTGCACCCCCTCCTTCCTCTGTGTCCACTTTGAGGAAGGAGCCCCCATTGCTCACATTCACCTAGAGGAAAACCAAGGCACAGAAAGGTCGGGTGATTTACTGAGGTCTGGTAGCTCAGAGGAGGATGAGGCCCCCTAAATTCTCTTACCCACAGCCAACAGGAACATCCCTCAGCTCCTAAGTGCTATTTAATGCCACGGAAGATATTTATTTTGACACCTGCACCATTTTCCATGTATCACAGGCAGCTCCTCTAGCCCTTGTGGTTGTGATGTCACCTCTCTGAAGCACAGCCAGGGCAGCTTGTGGCCCTTCTGAGTTGGCAGGAACAGTTACCTCCTAAGACTCAGTTCTAACTTGGTTTGTTTTACACAGGGTTGTGTTGGTTTTTATCTTTGTTTGTGGTACCCATTCTAATGTCTCTTGAAAGCACAACTTGCACCTTTTGTGATGGTTGGGATAACTCTGCCTTCTCAGCACCACCTCTTCTTCCTTATTCTGCATTTCCCACTTCTCCCTTCAGGTCCCAAGTGGGGTTTTTGTCACTTAATTATGTGGGATGTATAGAGAAGTGGGTGTTCTCAAAATCCTTTCTGCTACCCTCCTTTCTTGAGCAATGCTTGCACAAAAATGGAAATAATCACAAAGTTACTTTGCCATCTGAAAAACACACCAGTGGCTACTCTAATTTATCTCCTTGATTTGACGTAGATCCCTTTCCATGCAAGAATTCTCCCTGTGTCAATGTAGAGATAAAGGAGATCACAATCTCAAAAGCTTGTGCTTTTCCTTTTGCTTCAAAGCTAATTGTCCATCTGTCTTCCAAAGAGATTAATAAGCTGCTTCAGCCAGCAAAAGTCTTGTGTCCAGATAAATCTTAAAAGAATGAAGAAGTTGAGCAGAAGGAGAAATTAATGGCCAAATTTGCCTCAAACTCTTAATAATTACACCAGCTCTGACCCAGCTCCTTTGGCCTAAAGGAAGAGTAGGTAAGATGGAGTTCATCTTCTTAATGTTGATGTTCAATGAGTTCTGTTTAAAAAAAATAGGATGTTTGGACACAAGAGGATGAAGCAAATATTGAAATAGTAGAAGTGAGTACAAAAAACATGAGCCACCAATGCCTGAGACTGAGAAGGTCCAAAGATCTGCATTGAGAGTCTTGTTCATCACCTGAACACCTCAATAAAAAAGTGGCAATCAAATGTAAAGCAGTTCAAACCCACTTAGAGCTCACTAGCATCATTTGCTCTCAAATCAGTAAAGCATTTGTTCAGGTAACTTACCTCCTCTTTGCAAGCTCAGTTAGAGGCACTTCCATGGTATTTTGGGTCTTGGCTAATTCAGAAGGAGGCTTCATTTCAGGATATAATAAAATCACTCTCAAACTATACAAAAAAAAAGCAATTTAGAGAGTCTAGTGAGAAACAGAGAACAAAAAAAAAAAAACCTTGAAAGGAGAATACCTTCAAACCTGCTTTTTAAAAGCAGGATTAAAAGACAAAAAGCTCTACTGCAAAGGGAAGATGCAAAGCACTTAGAAATGCTATATTTATTCTGGGCAGAATGCAAACTCTCTTCTTCCTTGCCAAGCCTTCTGATTACATCAGACATCGAGTTTTCCAAATATAGCCTGCTAATTATTGATGGCTTTTTTTTTTTTATACCCGAGATAAAAGACTGTCAGGGACTGTTTGAGAGCTCTTCCAAAAAAAGCCTCGAATTTCCCTTCATCTCCAGGATGTGAGTCTTGGATACTCTGGCAGGAAGTTTGGATGCCCAGATGCTGCTCCTAGAAAGATCTCAACATATTCCATGTATTTTCCCAGACTTGTATTTGTGATCCTTTGTCTACACTTAATAAATGAGGTGATATTCCATGAAGGATTTAACCTGAGGACAAACTTCTCTGCCAGGCTCCCAGCCTGAACAGCAGCTTCCATTTCCCATCAGTAACACACACTTGTAAGTCCAGACGTTTTCCTGAGGGTTCATACCCAAAACAAGCTTTTGCAACACAAATCACTCCAGAGAAAAAAAAAAAAAATCAAGTTATTTGGGCATTTTCAGTTGAGCTGCAGTTTTCAGCTCAAATTGGGTGTTGGCTTGAAGAGCTCATTTAAACAGCATTCAGTTTTCCCAAATTCGTGAAAGCTAAAAGTGTATTTTATTGAGTTGCAGAATGACCTTTAATTCTGAGGACAGTTTAAACAAAAATACGACAGGCTTGGAATATACTGCACTACATCACCTTGTGTTATTGTGATTGTGTAATTGTGTAAATTCTGTCTCTCCATGCCAGCAAAGATGGGAGAGGAGGATAAGGACAGGAAAATGATCATTGCTTTCAAATTTCACTCTGTAGTATTACCAAGAAACTTATGAACCAGATGTTTAAGTAAGGTGCTCGATTAAAGAAATCCTGAGTTTATCCCCTTGTTGAATTCAAGACTTAGATGGCAACTGGATGAATGTATAAGGCACAAGGTTCTACAAATAATTAATAACCTTGATCTTAAAATGAATCACACAGACAAGCCCATATTCCTGAGGTATGTCTTGGAATAAAATACCTATTGGAAAATATTATATAATCCTGGATGCTGGAATATATTAGTTGCAGTGGTAGCTCTTGTACAGGGAGTTGTGTTGATCATTTAGAATTTGTTTACTCAGGCTAAGTGAATTAAGAGTTTTAGAAATACCTATTACACTTCAATAAATCCCATGTTTAATAATTAGTGTTTATTTAGCACACAGTACAATAACTGTCTAATTAAATATAGATTTGCAAAACTAATTTTAAAGCAATACTGACACTGAAAGGACTGCCAAACCCTCCTTTTTTTTTTTTTTTTTTTTTTTTTTTTTTTTTTTTTTTTTTTTTCAGTGTTGATTTTGCTATCAATTTCTCTTAACTTTGGCAACACACAGGAATTTTTTTTTTCTATATCCTAATGTGACACTCAAGTCCTGGGGTTTTTTTGCCTGCTCTCTCTTCCTTCCCACAGATATACTAACATTGATTAATTTGAATGCCAACCTTTCCAATATGCAGCTCAACATCCATTTCATCATCCCACAAGCAGCAATGAAATCCTGGACAAGGCCAAGGAGGCAAAAATTAAACCAAGCATCAATTACCATCAGCACACAGTGAGGGCACAATCCCTCAGCAATGGGGGCCAGTTCTGGGCAAGACTGAATCACTCACAGGATTTATTTGGTCAGAATCAGTCATAATATCCAGACATAGGGTAAGGATTTATGCAAAAGGATAAACAGCAATCTCTCAGCACAAACTTGATGTCACATTGATGAGCCTTGACCTGCCATAAAGGCTGTTGATACCAACTGAAGCCACTGTGAGGTTTTGTTTGTTTGTTTGTTCAAATTTGGTTTTATATAAACACTCAGGGTGATTTAACACCAGACCAGCATTCTCCCTCAGAAGACCAGTCAATTTTCATTCTATTAATATGAACTAAAGCCAGATTTATTATGGCTGAGTGTAACTGTTCAGTTCCTTCCAGTTCAGCAAAGGTTCTACCTTCGATCCAAGCTCGGAAGCAAATTAGACTTTACACTCTCCTGAGATTCAGAAGCACATTAAAGCTTTATTATTGCTCTGCAAAGGGACAAAACTTTCGACCCCATTTAGCAGCTGGATGAGCTTGCACAGCAAGTCTCATGGAGCATAAGGAGGTGATTGGTGACAGCTCACACCACTTCACTCAGGGCACATTTGGTGGCTGTCTAGGAGGGGGTTACAGAGCTGGTAAATTAGGGAAGAGTGACTGATATTCACCTAGCTGGGTTTGTGGAAGGTATTGTCCCACTTGATATCCCTGTTTCTAAACTGGAGGGCCATGGATTTGACAGAGGGATCCCTGTGTGGGGAAAGAACTGGTGCTGGTCACACTCAGAGCTGATGGCTCAGTGTCCAAGCAGGGACCTAAGGTGTTCCTTAGGATCAGCATTGGGACCAGCCCTGTTCAACAGAAACATCAACAGGGGCATCACTGCACCCTCAGCACACCTGGCAAGGGCATCCAGCTGTGCTGGCACACACAGGAAGGAAGGGAAGCCATCCAGAGGGTGCCCAGAGAAGCTGTGGCTGCCCCTGGATCCCTGGAAGTGCCCAAGGCCAGGTTGGACAGGGCTTGGAGCAGCCTGGGATAGTGGAAAGTGTCCCTGCCCATGGCAGGGGTGGAACAAGATGACCTTTAAGGTCTCTTCCAACCCAAAGCATCCTATGGCTCTACGATAAGTGAGCAATTCCCTCCCAGCAGTGCTGCCCTGCAGGCTGTACCTGCTGCTGAGCTGTGACTTCAGCACCAGTGCTGTGAATCTACACCAGTGTGATTTGAGCCAGGGTGAGTCCTGCCTCCAGAAGGTGTGTAAGCAGTGAAAATTAATGGCGTGCAGATACCTACAGAAAAAATAGCTCTGGAAAAATCAAAGTAGAATTCATGTCAGACCAGTGTAAAGCCTGACATCTAACCTGACATCCCAGACACATCCTTCCCTCCTCCACTCCCAAAACAAAAGTACCCAGTAAAATACTCTTCATATTGTTCTAGAGGGTTTTGCTTTCAGCTATAACCACCTTAACATGCCACAGTTTCCTTTTCTGTTCCTTTTTCTGCCATCATTCCCTTCTCTCTGGAGAGTCAAAGTGCGTACAAACCATCCAGAGCAAAGTTTCCTCTCTTCTATCCTGGAGCCCAGAGGCAGAGTCACCGTCTTGAATGATTTGAACTGGGGCTGATCCCAAGCTGTGAGGTCCCACTGTGGCTGGGTTCAAGCCAGCTGGTTCACATCTTTCCCTGCAGGAATATTCTCACAACTCCCAAAATATACCCCACCCATGTCAGTGACCTGTACTGGAGGGATTTACAAGCTCAGAGCAAAGCACCCACTGCCTCATTTCACTGGCCAGACATCCTCAGAAACCCTCCTGGGTGGATCTTAATGTGGTTTCTGCCACTGTTTGCAGGTCATGCTGACTTACTGATGTGCATGATGAAAGGCACTTCAATGAAAAGCCTCTGATCTGGTATTTCTGTGCATCTCCAAAGACTGGCAGCTGAACTGCACTCACCTTACACCAGTCTGGTCAATTGGTGCTGTGCAGGTGTCAGTTGGAATGGCACAAACCTGGGCTACTGCAAAAGGGAACATCTCCCTATTGCATTTTCCCTTTGTTCTCAAAGTGGGTTTTTCAAACAAACAAAACACTCCTTTGTTCATGATCTGAAGGCTGGACTCAAAGCCCTTATTAACAAGTAAGTGGCTTCAATGAGATAATTTCTGTTAGCAAAGATTGAAGGATTGAGCCCAAATTAATTTTTTCCCCCAAACTCTGCAAGGACCAATCTCACACTCTCCATATCTCTGCCAGAGAGTTTATCAAACAGGAAATAGAAACCAGACTTCTGTTAAGTAGGAATAACTACAGCTGACATTTCCCATCAAATGCTATTATTCAGAATAAAAATACCTGTCCTAAAATGGAATCAGATGATCTAAAACAAGGCAGTATCTTTGCTGAATCAATGCCCTGACACATAAATCCTTCCAGAGCTGCCATGAATGAAGTCCCACAGACAGAAACCTCTACTCCACAGTGAAATAAACTACAGATGCTGAAAAGAAGGTATTTTGGTGGGGCTCTTACTTACACTTGTAATCATTGAGGAACACATGCAGAGCTGACTGATTAGCAGCCTGGAGGTGACATATTAACTCAAATTACCTGGAGTAATTAGAGCCAATTTGCTCAGAACTATTAGCAAACAGGAGACAGGACAAAGCTGAGCCTAAAAGGCAGTGCCTGGTCCAACCTGCCTGTGCAATGTGACTGGAGCACTTGAATAACTGAATTAAACCTTGCCATGGCTTTGGTCTGCCAGAAACCCTCAGGGGGATTTTGATTCTCCTGCAGGGAATGCGAAACCCAAAGGCCAAACCCCAATGGCTCCTGGCACAAGTGTGGAGGCACCTGCAAGGCCAAACTATCTCCTCCAGCAGCTCCAAACAATTCCCTGGAATTGCAGGGTTGGTTTGTGGATCTCCCCTTCACTGTCCCCAAAGGCTTTGGGGCATTCTTTGAGGCTCCAGCAGAAATCCCTCTCTCTCTGCACACTCACAGAGAATAAAACACTCCTCACATCACAGATCTCTTCCCCTGTGTGGAGCACAGCAGCTGTGTCTGCCCTCTGTCATTTCTGCAGCAAAGGCAGAGTTTTCTCACACCTCTCACTCATTTCCCCACCAGCAGGAGCCCACCCAGGCTGCCAGACACCAGCAGCACTCACACAAGTGTCAGGAAAAGACTTTGCTTTTCCTCCCTTGCTGCTGGCCACACACAGTTTTGCATTGTTGCTTTGGAAAAAAAACAACAACAACAACCAAAAAATCCATCTTGACTGCACTGACCTTTTTTCCCATGCAAATACTTGCGTTTTAGTAGCCCATGGTTTGTATTGAAATAAAAGATTGTAAACAGAATAGCAGCTAGTGGAAACTGTTTTCAAATCTCAGGGCAGTTGAGAATAACAGCCCAGAAGTTGTCACTACAGCTAAAAGATGGGGAGATATTTTTAAAGTATAAATAAAGACATAAGTAAAATGAGTGAGAGAATCCGTGGAGATTTCTGACTTTCAAAGACAAAGAACATGAAGAATATGTTTCAAAAATTAATCTTCTGTTTTTCCTCAAAGGTTTGCCACACAAGCACAGATGAAAAACTGCTGGGAAATAGAAAATAAAGTGGATTTGATAATTGGGATGTAAGTTTCAAATAAATTGCAGGCATTCCTCTCCTAAATATAGTGAACTCAAATGCTTTAGGACTCAGGTTCAGATGTTAACTGCACAAACTATTACATTAAATGCTGCAGGCTCTGTGGAAATTTAAAATGAATGAAACAGGAAAAGCATTAGGAGTCCAGAGAGTTCTGGAAATGCAATAAGGAAATTATTTTTAAAGGACCAGAAGATACACACATAGTACAATGTGAAGAAACAATGGTCTCACTGGGAACAGGGATCTAGCACAGACCTCTGGATCTGACCAAGCTGCAGCACTCCCAGACCCACAAAGGAAAGCAGCTGGAGGACAACCTTGACTTGTTAGAATTTATTATAAATCTCCTTGTAAATCCTTGCCCCTCGATAGCAGCACAAGGTATTTGAGGAATTTTGCATTTGCATCTTTGAGCCCACAATATTCACAACATGAATCTTACACTGGAACAACTGGAACTACTGAATCACCCTGGAAACCATCACAGAGCGACCTCAGATCCCCTATTGTCTCCTCTACACTCCCAGAAGCAATATCATCTTTATTTCATTTAGATATACAAGAAAAAGGGCAAACTCTCCTCTTTTCTTGTTTTTTCATTTTCAAGAATCTCTGCATTTACTGATTCCAGAAGAGCCAGAATCAGTAGACAGAAAAAAGACAGAACCTTTCCCTGTGTTTTTCTCCCAGCTGTCTCAGAAGGAAGGAGCACCACAACTCACAACACAAAAACCTTTTTTAGAAGATTTTTCACTTCCCAGCCTCTGATTCAGACACCTCAGGTGAGGCTGCAAACTGAGCTAACCCAAACAGCACCAGGACAACCAGGATTTCCCCTTTGTCTAATGTTACCCTGTCACCTACACGCTGCAATTACTGTCTGAAAGCCTCCAGTTCTGTGGGGAAAATTGCCTTAGGATTGTGACCCTATTTTGTGGAAGAGTAGAACTAGGACAAGGCAAGAGCAGTCAAAGGAACTTCTAATGGCTGATAATGCTGCCTGGGCACTGTCCAGACACACTGGCCCCAGCTTATAACACTGCAGGGGGTTATTGTGGCCAAAATGCAGGATTCAGCGCTTGGACTGATTAAACTTCATCCCTTTGGACTCTCCCCATCCATCCAATCATTCCAGGTCCCCCTGCAGAGCCCTCCTCCCTTCCAACAGATCGACACACGCTCCCAGCTCAGTGTCATCTGCAAATTTACTAATGAAAGACTCAATCTCCTCATCCATGTCATCAATTAAAATATTGATCAGAGCTGGCCCCAGCACAGACCCCTGAGTGACACCACTGGTGACTGTCCCCAGCTGGATGCAGCACCATTCCCACCACTCTCTGATACCCTGGTCTGACACTTTGGCCATCCTGTAGGTTCTACATGATGACACTCAATATAAACTGCTCCATTACCTTTACCAGGCACTGAGGTCAGGCTGACTGGCCTATAATGACCAGCATCCTCCTTACTGTATCAAAGGGCATTTCTTTCTTCCCATTTTCAGGAATCCTTATTTAGAAAACACAACAGCAGGATCTAAACGTGTTTTCAAAATAGCTCAAGGCAGCAGTTAGAAAAGTTTGAATACTTCTAATAATGTAGGTGCTCTGTGGATTCTTTCAGGTGGAGATATTTAAGCACAAAGAGGATGCCTGTGCCGGGATTAGGATTTTGCTTTGAACAACAAAAGGCAGCATGGAAAACTGCTAATGCCGTGATCTTCAGAGCACTCCAGGCAGGCAGATGTCAGCTTTGGTGAGCTATTTCCTCCTGCAAACAACCTGGTCGATGAGCTGTGTTTGGGTAAGTGACTGAACCTGCTCTGGAGGAGATGCTGCTCCCACTCCAGGGACCTGCATCCACTGATTTCTGCTTTTCCAGCTTCATGCTGGATCCTGAATAATCTCTAAATGAGAACTTTCAAAATTAGGATGTTCTCAGGCAGTAAATCTCAGCCTGCTTATCCAACCTGCCACATTTTTCTCAGAAAGAGCCCAATTCCAATGATCAATGTCTGTCTCATTATGATCCAATGGCATCCTCGTGCCACAGGAGCACAGCCCACCTGCTATTGACAGCAGGGCTCCAACCTCATTTCCCAGCTTTAATATCTGCGTCGCTGTGCTCTCTGTCAAACCTGCACTAATCAATGGAAAACAATACTCAAATTATAGCTGCAGCAAATCCCTGGGTGTTGTTGGCCTGATGATTGAAGAGTGGAGTTAGAGAGCCCCCAGTAGGCTGCAAACACAACCCTATTCTACCTAACAACCCTTAGGGTGCTTTACAGTAGGGCAAATACCAATTTGAATCTAAGTTCACAGAGACTGGTAGAGGCTGCAGACTGAAATATGATTTTATTTTTTTCAGGTGTCTGCAGTGCACAGAATGCACAGCCTTGGGAAAACATTATGGGTTAAAGTGACTGAGGTGAGATTAAAGTGATTTTTTCCAACTAAACAGATTCATTTAGTTCCCTCAGATAAATAAAAGTCCTAAGTTATAGTTGGTTTCATAGCCAGCTTATCTTCATACACAAGGTTTGCATCTGCAAACCACAGAGATCATCTTTTAAACTCAGACTAAAGTTGAACTCTGTGTCTTTGCTGAAAAGTCACACTTTTTGAGGCAGCTTTAAATGCAAGACCATAATCCTGAAATATTCGACATCAGCCTCTCAAAGTTGCATTCCAGAGAATTCAGAAGTTCTGTCATGAAAAATGAATCACTTTTGTACTGAACTAAACTACACCTTTTATTTGCTTATTACATTGCACGGCCAAAATTGCAAGGCAAGTTCTCTAAAATCCATCATTGCGTCTGTCTGGTCTCTCTGTGTTTCTGGCTCTGCTGATGGTTATTTTTGTCACTAATAAAATGCTAAAGAGTCACTAACAACCCAAAAGGACAGCAAATCACAGATTTGAACTCCTGCATTTCTTGCTGCTTCCAGATGAACAGAACAATGGTGCTGAAAGTGTCCAGACCAGGAGTTTTAATAAAGACAAAGACAAAAAAAAAAAAAAAAAAAAAAAAAAAAAAAAAAAAAAAAAAAAAAAAAAAGTGAGAGAGAGAGAGAGAAAAACACCAAAAACCCCCAGTCTGATCACTTTTGAATAAAGGCCTATATACAAAACACTTTCTCAAGACAGGATCTCTCTATAAGTTGCTCATTTTGTACTAAATGTAAAAAAAAAAATTAGGAAAGTAGGGAAAAAAAAGAATCACCCACTCCCCATCTTCAATTGTCTTTACTCTAAAGACTCACACAATATATCAATGGAGATTACTTCCAGAAATAGAAAATCACCCCTAAGGCACTCTTTTCCTCTTCATATTTTCACATTCACTCAGATGGGATAAAAATGTGCCTGGTATCAAATTAAGACTTTAGGGCTGGGAAACAGATGATGCCAGATTTAACTGGGGCTTAGAAAAAGACACTTCAAGGTAACAGGAGCATCTGCTACTCCTCATTCAGGAGGGTAACAACTTCAAAACCTAAATGACAGCAGTACATGTCATTTGTACTGGCATATTTTTTTTTCACAGTCCCTTGTTAATATTGCAATTTTGGCATGTTATATGTTCTTCTTCAAGGCTGGAAAAAGAGATGGCAGCCTAGGAGGTAAGAGAGACAAAGTCTTCAATATAAAAAACAAAAATGCTGATGGGCAGAATAAAAAATAAAACTTCCCCATCAGCTGTGACAGGCTGGGATTTTTCCTGCCCTCTCATATGGCCCAGTTATCCTTGAGGAGTTTCTCATTGTCTCCTCAGTAACCAGGTATTGCCAGGGCAGCATTTATCAGTGTCTCCTTGGCTTTTCTTGTGCTGAAAATCAAAAGGGGTTTACATGTGGTATCTAGATTAAAAATGCCCTGGAACTACATTAAAGATGATGTGCTGCATCTATTGGCAATGATGTGTCTGATGAACAGCAACAGATTCAGAAGAAATGAGAACAACACCTTTCTTTGACGTCCCTAATCTGCAGGGTCAAGAAACTAAAACATTATTTTTTTCCCTCCATTTTACATATTCTTGTAACTTCAACATCGAACAAATCACAAATACCCAGCCTGTGATTCAAACACAACTTTTTTTTTTTCCCAGACATTTACCTAAGTTTGCATTTTCCCCAAAATTAAGTGACTAAGAAGACTCAGCTTTAAAAATCACGAGAGAAAAAAACCTTCAAGCAGCACTGACAAAAACCCTTTAAACATCTTCCCACTCCAAGGCACCACCTCCCATAAAACACCACTCCCAGCAATCGATGACCATCGCAAATAGGTTGATTGACTTCTCATTTTCCAGCAGGTTTGTTTTACTCACAGACCTTGTTAATGCAGGTGGGGTTTCCCTTTTCCTTTACTCACCGCTCATCTTCATCAGTCTTAAGTGCAAGAAATTCTCACACGTGTGAGAAGTTTCATAACTGTGTTTCTTTCAGACCCAGCTGTGTTGGATGTGTGGAGCACCAGGCAAAATATTCAGGATTTCCTTTCTGGAATCTCTAAAATTATATTCTACATTGTCTTTCCACAGTTTGCACTCAAACCTAAGAAATAAATGCAACATCACAGATTTGATAAAGAAGACTGGGTTGTATAAAAAGGAGCTGAAGTATCCTGAAAGAAACTTTAAATTATTCTCTGGGAAGGGTTTTACTCTTTGATCAAAATAAGTCATCTAGTGCAAAGAAGAAAAACAAATTTTTTTTTCTTCCCCTTCAAGTACCACGAGGATTGTTAACCCTGATTTCTGCAGGAGGAGGAATATGCAAGAGAGATTCAGGGATGCTAAAGATGTACAAACCTTCCTGTCTAATCCAAATGCTCTCCTACAGCTGAGCTCTCCTATCTGCCATATGGGAAACCTTACAAATAATTCTCTCAGAAGTGGCTCAGTTGTAGAAATTGCAACCTCATTGTTGCTCCAGAGGGTCAGAAACTAAGTTTTCATTTGATGCCGTGGCCTACTGATGATGACAAAGCTTTTATACTTTGTGTTACATAAGTATTTAGCCTGAATTCAATTTAGAGGGTTTGCAGTGCATCACTCAGCCATCAGCTGCGTGTTTTCTCTGCTTTATTTGATTTTTTTCATTCAAATCCCATTCATTGAAAGAAATGAAAGGAAAAAAAAAAAAAAAAAAAAAAAAAAAAAAAGCTATTTACCCTTTTTTTCTTTTTGGTTAATCATTCCACTAGTGTGTAGGCAATTTATAAATCAGTCTGGTGATTTAGACAGAAAAGCCTCTATAGGATTTTTTACCTGCATGTACTGCATGTAGCACAGAGAATGCCTTTGATCAAGGTTTATGAGCAAAGACCTCTTCCCAGGGATGCATGCCAGCTCCTTAAAGGAAAATCAATACATTCTGGGATAGAGCATCTGGAGGATCAGCTTTTGGATTTAACAAAGCATCCCTCACCCAGGGATTCAGGTCTGTTTGAAGCTTCCAGATCTTAAATCACACTTCAGATTTCAGAGCGAGCCTAATGTGTCCCTAAATACAAGTCCTAGCAAAGATTTTTTGGAAAAACATATTTCCTGTTTTGTTATATCCAGATCCAGCTGAATTATTTAGTCTTTCTATACAATTATTTCACAGAAATAAAAAGAAAAAAAAAAAGCTCATGGAACTTAAGTATTTACCTGCACTAGCAGAATTAAAGCAATTTTTTAATTTTTTAATATCTGGTCATTTTTTAATATTGGACTGGCTTTTCTTCCAGTGGAGGAAGTGAATTCTCACCCTTTTCTAAGGCACCTGCAGAAGGAATCCCTACTCCCTTTTCTCTCCAGTCCAGCACCTTGATGCAGTGCTGAGGAAGCCTAAAAAGGGACAACATTACATAACAATCTATTGTAGCCTCAGTGTTTAAACTCCCTTCCACCAGAGCTGTAGAAAAAAAAAAAAAAAAGCAATTTTTATTGAGCTCTGGAATCCAATAAAACACTGCAAAGGCCCTAGCACTGCCTAAAGTCGTAACTTATGG
The DNA here is from genome assembly GCF_965231275.1 of Zosterops lateralis. Classification (NCBI taxonomy): domain Eukaryota; kingdom Metazoa; phylum Chordata; class Aves; order Passeriformes; family Zosteropidae; genus Zosterops; species Zosterops lateralis. The sequence continues at coordinate 13,312,423 of NC_139775.1, forward strand.
GTAGGAAGTCAGTTTTTACACCATAAGGGTTACAAGTTTTCCTCCTTTTAATCTGGATTTTAATTTACCTTTCCTGCAGGTAAGAACTCCATACAAAGATTGTTACCTAATTAGGTATTAAAACCTTGTCTTGCTGTCAACAGCAATAAGGCTCCCAAATACATTTGAAGATCTGGAGCAAATTGACTCAGAAATACAAAATCACCTCCTTTCCACTGAGATTTTAAACCTCACATATCAAGATCACTTTTGAAAATACAGCTCAGGTTTCTTAATAATTTAGATTTTATGTATTTATAAGTGAAACATAAACCATATTATTATTAACTGTTGGCTTAAAAGCCAACTACTTTATCTCCTCTAACCAAATTTAAAACCTACACACTGGGTTTGAAAATTCCTTTTGCAGAGGTTTTAATTTATGGAGATGATTGAGTGGCTCACAGCAGCTTGGATCACGGTGTACCTGATGAAACACAGCAACTCAGCCATGCTCTGTGACAAGGACTCTGCAATAATTGCTTATTTTTTCCTGCTGACCCATAAAATACTTCTGCTACCAACACTATGTAATCAAGTTTTATAGTAATGAGTCCTCCCCTAAGAAGAGGCTTGATTTTACTGCTTTGAATAGCAAACAACACCAACAAAAAAAAAAAAAAAAAAAAAAAAAAAAAAAAAAAAAAAAAAAAAAAGGTGGTGGTAAGAATTTATCACAAAGGCAGAAGTAGTCCAGTCTATTTTATCAGCATCAACATGTTCTATTTTTTTTTTTTTTTTTAAGAACGAAAAAAAAAGCTTTTGAGAGGCTTTTGAGCAATCCCCAGTGAAAATTCTCCACTCTGGAGGCACAGTAAGTCCATGGGAAGCACAGAACAGGGAGCTGTGCCCATGGAGCTGTTACTGGGTTTAGAGAAGTTCATCTCAGGGAAAACAGCCCCTCCCATGGCCCTACCACCACCCCTGCTCTGCTGCACTGGCCCTGCCCAGGAGCTCTTCACTGGGCTCTGGTGCCTAAAAAACCTTCTGCACTTGCCCTCTGCACTCAGTGTTGGTTCATCCCCCTGCAGTGCCTCTCCACTGCAGGATTTCAGAGGGATTGCCCATAACATCATCCAAATTCTGTGCTGACTCCAAATTGCTTTTCCTTCCATGATGTGCAACAATGAAAGCCCCAGGTTATGGAATAAAAGCAGAGAGGCCAAGGTGTGACTGTCAAATGCTCACAATCTTTCTACGTGCATTGCCAGCTCCAGATTTGGGAATGAGGTGCTTTAATATCCCTTCTTTAATAAAAAACTTCCAGAGTGTGGCAGCCACGTGAAGAAGTGTCTGTGGAAAGTAGAGGGCTCCCCTCAGAAGCACCACAGGTCAGTGAGCTTTAGGGGCACAGCAAGTGCAGCTCTATAGAAAGAAATGAAATAAAATCAATGCTGCTCTGTCAAAGCACAGGGGAGCTGAGCAGCAGAGGCTGCAGCCTCCCCACAGCTTCACTAAAAGCAGAAATCCATTTGCAAGGCTTCAGGTTTGAGCAGGATGGGCAGTGCACTGCTCTACCCTGTGTCCTGTCAGCCTCAGGGTGGGCTGTTCATGGGCACAGCATTGCCATGGGTGCATTGCTGTGGATGAATTCCTGTGGATGAATTCCTATGGATGAATTCCCCTGGGTGCATTGCAATGGGTCATTCCCATGGGTGCACTGCCATGGGTGCATTGCCATGGGTGCATTGCCATGGATGAATTCCCATGGGTGCATTCCCATGGGTGCACTGCCATGGGTGCATTCCTATGGATGAATTCCCATGGGTGCATTGCCATGGGTACATTGCCATGGGTGCATTCCTATGGATGAATTCCCATGGGTGCATTCCCATGGGTGCACTGCCATGGGTGCATTGCCATGGATGAATTCCCATGGATGAATTCTCATGGATGCACTGCCATGGGTGCATTGCCATGGATGCATTGCCATGGGTACATTGCCATGGATGAATTCCCATGGGTGCATTCCCATGGGTGCCCTGCCATGGGTGCATTCCTGTCGTTGTAGGACATGAAAGAAAGATGAGAGACTCCAATATTTCAGAAGGCAAAGAGCATAGGAAAAAGGCTTTATTGTCTAATTCTCACTACCTTTTATAAGGTGTTCTGATAAAGACTTAACATGGTTGGTGAATAGGAATGACACCTCTCTAATGCCATTGGTTAAACCAGAGAAACAAACCTGGAGAAAGATTGTTTTGAGAAAGGAGAGTTGTTTGCCCAGATTGTTTTGAGAAGAAGCTTTCTTGAGAATTTTTTCCTTGGGGAAAAAGTTAGCAGCTGCCAGCAGGGTAAGATCTCTCAGGCCCAGAAATATCAGACCCACACATTCCCATGGATGCTTTGCCATGGATGCATTGCCATGGATGCATTGCCATGGATGCATTCCCATGGCTCACACACTCAGCAGGGGTTCCCTGGGCTCACCTCAGCCTGGCCTGGGTTGCCAACAACCCTGACCTGTCAGTAAAAGGGCACAGCCTGACTCTGCACTGCTCACCCATGACATTTAGTCATCATTTAATTCTGCTTTTAGTCTTCCCGAGCCATGGGGGGTTTGGCTCTTTCAGAGCAATGGTAGCACAGGCTGTGTGTGGCAAGGTAAATCACATTACTGGGCTGGTGCTCCCCACCTACCCCTTCATCCCACTCCACCTGAACTGTGCCAGTACCATGCAGACCAAACACCAACTCCAGGTGCCACCAGCAGCAGGGAATAATGAAAAGCAGCATGCCAGACCAGGAAAATGAATGTTATCTCCTATCTCAGCAAGCCCATTCTTAGGGCAGAGTTTGGAGAGTGTCCAGATGTGCTGCTCCCTGAGCCTTCAGTGAGCACTGGGCACAGCCTGATAAAGCAAGAACAGCAGAGGAAATACTGCCTCTCCTTTCACAGAGATAATTGGGCAGTGATAAACTCAAACTATTATCACAATAGTCAAACTCGTGCTAATTACACTGCTCAAAGAAATCCTGCTGAAGAGCAACGTCTTGGGCTGAAAATAGAACTTCAAGAATAACCAGGTGACTCCAGAGCCTCTTTCTTGACCAGGACAAGAGGGTCAGACCCAGATATTTTTTTTCCAGCCTTACCCAAGTTTAGTTATTTGTATAGTGTGTGACATTTTCTGCACAAAGGAATCTTGGCTTGCCAGACTTCATGTGTGGCATTGCTTTGTATGTACCTGACAGGAATTAAATAAACACAGCCCAAACCTGCCCCTCCTGCTCTTCAGATGCCACTCACTGATTACTCTGAAGGTCACCCATCTATTAGGATCACCATTCTATTAATTTAGGATGGATACTGAAGTAAGACTCCACTAAGTTTCAAAAACAAATCTGGATTTATTAATTTATTAATGCCCATATTGTAGCAGGGTAAATCTCTAAGAACTCTACACAGCCTTGAGTCACAGGGCTTGGGGAAGGTGGGATGGAAGGAAACACTGATTGCTTTCTCATTCTGATTTTTCATTGCAATAGTGAAGGATTTTTCAGTAAATTGTGAATAAGGGAAAGGTACAAGTTACATCACTCATGGCTACACAGCTGACACCACCTCAGTGTAAAGTCAAAAAGATTTCAGGGAAATTTTTAATTTTTTTTTTTTTCCCCAGAATAGAAGCTCATTTTCCATCTAACTTTAGTGTCAAATTTGACATTTAGAAATCAGCATATTTAATCCACAGAGACTGTGAAGCAAATGCTACCTCCTTTGATCACCACTCCAAAATTATTTTAAGATCTCAAGGCTTATATTGACAGATCTTATCCTGCCCACATATTTTAAGAATGAGATGCAGCAAAACCCAGTTAAATCACAGCAGGAAAAGGTAACAATATAGCAAAAAAATGCTTTAAATAGCAAAACAAACTTTAAAGCACATTTTTCAGACACGAGAAATAGTAGTTTTCTTTAAAAGGCAATTTGTGCATTATGATAGAGCCAAGTAAAATTGACACCCATTTCAGCATACTGTACTCAAAAGCCACTCTGTCATATGTACTTTTCACTACAAATATTATTTCTTCTGGATGAATTAATTCTGAACTCATTTGCATTACAGCTACAACACAGTTCCAGTATTTATAGGCTAAGAAAAAGCTCTGAGCAGTGGATTTTATTTTTTTTCCCAAATATTTCAGAGTCATCATTAGAATCACCTGCCTTCCCAGAGCAACACAACACAGCCGTCATTATTTCAACTAATTCACCAGCGTCATAACTATTTTCTCAGTGACAGATCTGTGGCCAAGAGGAAGATATCAATCAAACAAATTGATACCATTGCCTACCTTGGAAAGGGCCTTGGTGCAATTTCCATGGCAGACATTAGAGCTGCTGAAGTTCCAGGCATGAACAGATTAGATTTGCAATTACACTGCTCATTTCCAGCAGGCAACGAACCATTTGTGACTCTTGATAATTAAATCCCTCTCAAACCACCCTATCTTTGGACTCCTTCTACAACAATTTGCAGGGAGTCCCCTCCAAAGCACATTAGCAGGGAAATGAGAGGCTGGTTTTTCATCCCAATGAAGCACTGAGTGATGTGAGGTGAATCAACAAGTGCTTTGATGTTTCTGAAGGAAATCAGAAGTATCAGAGGGTCATTAGTAATAATTAGTTTTGCTCTCAAGATTCTCTGTCTGGGCCTTGCTATTTGCCAGTGAAAACACCATGGAGGGAGTTTTCTCTATTCCTAGGTCAATAAATATAGATATAGACTTATTTCTGTTTAAATATCTGTAATTATATATAAATATCTGTAGTCCCACAACATAATACCCTTAATTCAGTCTCCAACAAATCCAGTGATGGTCAGAGCTTGTAACAACCCACAGCTGAAAAAATACTACATTTTAAATACATGCCTGGTGTTGTCCAGTCTAGGACTCACTGTTGCAGAACAGGAGTTTCCTATTTATATCAGCTCAAAGGCAGCATAACAATGTCCAATTTAATGAATTAACAAACTTAGACTAAGACATCTTAACAAACATAAACTACAAAAAACTACACAGAGGATATAGGTAGAGCACCTCACTAATTATAGAAGATTATTTGGTCAGGTCCAGCAGTGTTTCCACAGAAAAATTAAATTCAGAATTGTTTCACATCACTGAAAGAACACGTGGAATCCTGGAATGGTCTTAGTTACAAACCAGAGTGGGAAATTGTTTATCTGTTTGTACTTGTGTATGATGCACATTCACCACAGTTCAACATTCATTGGAATATATTCAGCACAGTCTATTGCTGCTTCATCATTAGTTTAATATTGACTAATTAGCAGCACTTAAATTGCAGGTGTAGCATGATGAAATGGCAGCTGCTGTTCATTTTGTGCAGGTCAAAAGCACAATTCAGCTCAGCTCCCAGACCCCAGAGCAGAGCAGAACACGAGCAGCAATTACTCCTGGATCTCACACCTCCTCTGGCAGAGCACTTCAATTACATTTAATTACGTGGTGGTTGCATACCAATGAGTCAAAGCAAGATTTATTATGATGAAAATATATTTCCATACATAGTTTAACATTTTCCAGCTCTTATGTAGCTGTAGGAGTCAGGCTTTTGCAGCACTTAGTGCATTCTCTAAACTTAGTGAAATACCTGCACATATTTCTGTTTAGATAGCTGGAGTCCCATGAGCTAAAAATACCTTTAATTCAGGCTGAGGGCCTGTGATATTCAGAAATTAACCCTAAATGGTCAGATGCTCACAGTTTTATATAAGAAAAGAATTCTTGAACCACATATATGTTCATACCAGTCCTCACACCACTGCAAAGAAATTACAAAACAATACAAAAACATTCTTGTATTGTCCAGTGCAAAACCCAACACTGAAAAGAAAAAAAAGCCTGCTTTAAATTTTACTCAAACAAGCAACAATGGGTGTAAAAACGCAACAAAAATCTCATTACTGACTTTCTTTGATTTTGTGTTTGATTCAAAGTGCCTTGTTTTATAATATGAGAGCCATATTTAATTTCTAAAAGGAGGATTTTGCAGACACCACCCCCAAATGAATACTAAATAGCAAAGGACCTGAAGTGACTTCCCTATTCAATAGCAGAGAAAAGAAAAAAAGTTTAGAAAGAAAGAGAAAGAAAAAAAAAAGAATATTAAATCCAGAGATTTTATTTGCACTGAGTTTTAAAAGAAAGTATGGACACGTCACTCAAAGAAAAAAATAAACCACGGCTCATATGAAATGTTTGCTTAATAACATGCTGAATGTCAGCTATAGATTTCTGCTGCAATATTAAACCTGAGGAATAAAAATAAACAGTAAATCCCCAAGCATTATTACTCTGCAAGAAAAGCACACACTTTGAAAAACAAAAAGTTCTAAGAGCAAAGCTCACTCACCATATGGCAACTCCAGCCTAATTGTGTGGCCACCCCCTTCTCTTAGAGCTCAATATTCAAGGAAAACAGAAAATCTGTGAGCCTCAAGTCTGCTCTGAGAATCTTTGAACTTCACCAACCAAATCAGATCTGATCTCTGTTTTTATTCACTACGAGGAGGGTTCAGTACCAAGGAATCCTTGCCATTCTTCAAAGCAGCATTTTGATAAATTACTTCTGCTGGGAATGGTGCACTTGCTTTCCTAAAATCAGCTCTTCTGCATTTTGCCCCCCTAGGGAATAAATTGCAGCAAAGGAGAGGGGTTTGATGAAAATTCCTGTGTTTCTGCATCTAGGATTGGCCTCCACTTCCCAGCCAGGAAGGGCTTGAATGTTAGATCTCATAAACCTATAAATTTCCTTTAGAAAAGTGGGCCATTTAGGCTGTCTTGCAGGTCAAAAAATAATAGATTTCTCACTGATCAAAACTGCTATTAGCCTGCAGTTCTCTCTGGATAATAGGTCACACTCCCAGGCATGTTCATTTTCCCAGTGTCAGCTGAACAAGGATCTCAGCAAAGAGATCTGAGCCGTGTCAAGCAAGGAGTAATTGATTTGTAATCTTGTTTTCCAACAGAGCACACTCCAGTAACTAGATTCTACAGGCTCTATAAAGTGCAGAGTTATAAACTTGCCATTTTTTTATGGCACAGAAGCCATTAATACACATAATTTGCATATTGTCAGACACCTGAGTAATAAAGTGGCTTCATAGATCAGCAAATATTGAAAGCAGGTGTTGTTTCTATGATCCTCCAACACATCCTCCAGTGAGCCCAGACCTGGGTGAGCACAAGGCACTCAGGATTCATCTCAGTTATTCAACCAAATGCTCTCCTGCTGACTGACTGAGGAACCAGAGATTAATTTTAACCTGCTGGCAGGTGAACAGTGAACCCGAGGCAGTCATGCTCTCAGACATCAGATATTTCTCCCCAGCATTGCCAGTGCTGGGGGGGAACAGTTCATTTCAACCCTGAATGTAACAAAGAAATCAATCCAGCAGGCAGAGACCTAAAGGGGCTTGGAAATGAAGATCAAAAGCTGCAGAAGGCAACTTCTTAAACAAGGCAGTGAGCGGGTTTTAACCATGGTTTGAGTGCAAGAGGCATTTGAATCAATCTTTAAAGAGTGGAGTCCTGGAAACTGCCTCACTCAGGTGAGGTTTTCCTTAAAAACTGTATTCAGATTTTCCCAAACTTCCAGTTGCATTGTGTTGGCTTTGGAGTTTGCTATAGGCAGCGCATATATAGCAGATTTTACATGCTTTGCATTTTTAACATTTAGCTGGGATGTTTATTTTCGGTATATGGGGACTCTAAGGGATAACATTGAATCTTGGAATCGTTTTGGCTGGAATTTTCAAAGCTGTGCAGGTGCAGAGGAGGGGGCTTTGTGTGCCCAGCGAACTTTCAAGATCACTGGTACTTAAAAAGATGCATTTGAGTGACCAGTTTGTTGAGTTCCTGGGTCCAGTTTCATTTACCTCTTTCTCTAGTTTAGGGAGCTTTGTGAGTGTGAAATGGGGTGGCTCATCAACAGCACATTTCTGTCACAAATGATGCCTTTCAGCCAATTCATGCACAAACCCCAGGCCTCCACCTTTCCCTGGGCTGCTGCAGCTCCAGTGGGGACAGCCCCAGGTCCCAGGCAGTGGGTGCAGCTCCTCAGCAGAGCTCAGTTGTTATTTTTTGTCTTTCTTCTGTCCATCCCTCCCTTTGCAGTCCTGAGAACTGTGTATTTCAAGTGCAGATACCAGATTTTATTCCAAAAGTCGCTTTTCAAAGGGTTTTGGTTTGGGTTGTGTGGCACATTGGGGTTTTTTTCCTTTGATAAATAGAAGTGTTGTACTTATGTTGCAGAAACTTCAAAGAAAATATAAAGAGGCTGGGGGCCCTGACCCTCAAAAATGTGCTATTACTGTGAATTATTTTTAAAAATGCTAATTGTATCAGGTTCACCATTTCACAGATGGATGGACGCTTTTTATATGGCTCAAACCAAATGAAGTATAAAAAAAAGAGGGGGGAATTGTTATAAATGTATATTATAAAGTTGGCTTTTCATAAGCTGTGTGCTATATGATTGATAACATTGTGGTAAGGATATAGGATATAAGTTTTTTATTTCTGCTTTTAGTAAAGAAAATTAGGCATAGTGGTAGTAGTTGATATATTTTGCTTAAATTGTCTGTTTGGTTGGGATAACACCCAGTGAACACATAAAGAAGACTCTGCTATTGATACACCAACTATCAGCATCTCCCATCTGAAGAAAGTACAGACCAAGGCCCAAGGTGGAGGTGATAATGAAGACACAGCCAAGAAACACAAATGCTCTAAAAAGGCAAACCCAAGGAGGGACCATGCAAAACAGTTCCTGGAATATGGAAACTAGTTTATGGAAAAATATGAATATTCAACAAACTGATGCAATAGAAAGGGTATTTAATGAGTGTCTCTGATACAGCAGGTGTGGATTTGGCTGAGTGCTGAGTCATCCCAACCAGCCATACTTTGCTTTTTTATCTACTAATTGTCTTAATTTTTTTATTAAATCTATCTCTTAAAATTTACCGAGAAATTGAACCTGGTTTTTCACATTATGACGATGAGGCCAGTGCACAGTGAGCCCATCAATGCCATCACACAGGCTGGGGCTGCCTGAAGAGCAGACACACACCAGTAATTGATGTTGAATAAGTTATATCAAGATTGTCTTGCCGTAAAAGTTCCAAGTGTTTACTTGAGCTTCCCAAACCACCTAAATCTTTTATAAAGAGCAATGGAAGAGGAGAACGAAGAACTTGTGCAAAATGGACATCCAGTCTTAATCTCAGCAAAAATGAAAATTTCTCTTCAAAGAACATTCCAAATAGCGACAGGAATATTTTAGCACTTGTTCTCCAACCCTGCACAAAAAAAAGAAATCAAGTCAAATCCCTATGAATGCTCAAATTCATCCTGCTTCAAATGTTCTTAAAGTTCTTAAAATTATTTTATAAGTCTACTGAAAGAAAGTAAATGATCCCTACTTAGTGCCAGAAGCTGCACATCCCAGGTTTTGCTAAAATAGGAGGTGAGGCCACCAGAGCTGTGAGCTCACCTGCCTGGGAAGCCAGACCTCAAAATGTTATTGATAAAAAGTACAAACAAAACCATTTTTCACAGTAAACCCTGTTCTGACAATCCATTTAAAACTACCCTTGATTTAAAAGAATTTTCTTTCAAGTAAGTATCACTGCTTCTAAGTTTCCAGCTTTTGAATTAAGTCTCTCATTAACATTTTGGTTTATTGTTGAAATTCTATACAGCTGAAGTGATGGAATTATTTCAGAAACTCAGCTTTACTAAAAAAATTCAGCTTTTCATTTACATTCTTGTGTAGCAGCTTACATTCCTGTTTGCAGCCTTACAGATAAATCTGTCACTAAAATATCACCCAAACAGCTTAAAATGTAGAAGTTAACAGAAAAAAAACTGCATCTAAAATTGCTGCTTTTATAATATGATTGAAGGCAGATTCACGATGTGAAGAAAAAAAAAAAAAAAGAGGTTTACTTACAATTTAATACTTGGAGTTGGTAATCCAAGAGTAGCTTTATGATAAATCTGACATATTTCTTAGAAGATTTAAAGAGATTCCCTAAACACACAACACACACACACTTTTCGCATGTTAATTGTGCAATTTCTTCTATTTCTTAACGTTAATCTCTTGGCAAATTTTATAATGCTTAAGGTGACATTTGGCAGTTGAGTCTCCACAGACACAACTGTCCTCATTCTTACAGAAACTAATTTATTTCCTTTCCCCTCCTACAACAGGTGTAGCCCAGAGAACATGACAAGTGATAGGAATCAGCTTCAGGATTATTTAATTCCTTTATTTTTCAAATCAGGCAGTGCTGGCTGCTTTCTTGTCCCACTGCAGCCTCCCAGCATTTACAGTAGGAAGGTAAAATGGCTATTTAATGTTTATAATAATAAAGCAAAGTAGAAGAAAGCAAACTGACACTGCCACAATATAATAAAAGCAGGGTTGAAATTTACCTCCTTAATCACTTAAGGAAATTAAAATATTCATATCTCATAGATGAACAGGCCATGGAGGGGGAAAGTGGGTCCATTCTCTAATTAGCAGCTTTTTCTTGCAGCTGCCAAAGTCTCAGGTGAAAGGCGGAGCCCTGGGGAGCTGTCCTGGGTCCTGAACACCAAAATCACCCTGGGACAGGGACACCAAAGGAGAGGGGACGCTGATGGGGGGAGCAAAGCAGGGAACAAGAGCCAGGCTTGGGGGATTCCTAAATACCAAGGTTCTAAAAACAACTTCAGAAAGGACAGTGAGGATGAAGCATTGATTTGTGCCCTCCCTGAAGGCAATGTGATAATGGCCTCAGCATTTTGTGTGGCTTTCAGAGCCCCTGGTGTTATTTTGGGATGTGACCTGTCCATGCAGATGCACAGCCAGACATCCTCTCTCAGCTCTCACACATCTCCCTCTCAGGCCAGAACCACACACCAGGATCCAAACTGAGCAAAGCAGTGAGGCTGCCCAAAGTGCCTGTGTCAGAAAAGGCAATTCCGATTCTCTCAGTTCATTTAGTAATTACCAAATATTGGCACACGGGCTCACTCTCAGCCCCAGACAATAAAGCTGGTTAGTGGAGTGGTTCAGTGGAGTTCACAGCCACACATCTGCATCCAAACCAGCAGAAATTTGAAAATTCAGTCATCTGGGTACATTTGCCAGGGAGAAATCTCTTCATTCCACCCACTTGGAAACATCACATCCTGCTTCAGGTCTCATTTTGGAGTTTCTGACTCTGTTTTAAAGGCACCTCGTGCTACAAGGAGGAAAGGAGGTGGCTTTGCTTTGTGTTGTCTCTCTCATCTCCATGAAAACTGTGAAGGAATCTCCCTCCACTCTGCTCCTAATCCATAAACTGAATGAACCCACAACAAAAAAACCTCATTTGAGAACGCGGGACAAAGTTAAACAACCACTTTTATCTGAGTGAGACATTCTCTCTTTAACACTATTTTACACACACACTAAAATCCTGTGCCTGTATTTGGTACCAGATATAAAACACACCAAGGCTGCCCTTGGGTAACTCTCCCAAAGGCATCCTTAGAACACCCACAGAACTGAAAACACATCTGATCTCCTGCCAGCTGCAAGGGCACACACTGAGAACTTGTTACTAAGAAAACAAGTCGTGATAAGGGAGGGAAACCTTCAGAAAACTGCAAAAGCAGTTTAGCTCTTCATTCTCAGCCTCACAGAGTTCAAGGCCACACCTCATCAGAGCCAGGTGCTGCACCTGTCCAGGAGAGGACAGAGGTGGAACTGAGGGGCTGGCACAGACACCTGCACACAAAATATCACTTTCCCAGAGGATGCAGTTGCCTCCATCCAGATCTGTTTTTCTTTCTCACTGAATATGTTTTTCGGATTTTGGATGTTAATACAGTTCTGTATTGCTCTGCTGGAGAGGTGGGTTTGGTGTCTGGCTCAAGCCACTATTCTCATCCTGATTCCTACCTCAGGAACTCCTATTTCAGACCTTGAAGTGATGATTTCTTCTTCCCCCAGAAAACAGAAATCCCAATGCAACCACAGGTATCCTAATCAAGTTAAAACAGCCTGAGAATAGCTCTGGGCACTTCCTTGTAGGCTCCAATAACCTTTGCTCCTAATTTGACACCAGCACGATGAGAGACAGCTCAGGGATGGAAACACTTTTAAGACCATTCCACTTGGTCTGTGTGGCTTCTCAATTTCATTTTTCCCCCCAGTGTGTGTAATTTTGCATAAAACTCGGGTGGTTTAAGTATTCATCACCTCCTGCTGCTCTCTTTCCACCCAAAAGCAAAGCAGCAGCTCTGCCCCTGCAACAATCAATTCCACAGGATCTAATTGCAAATCCAAGCAGAGACTGTGCCTCCAGGTGAGGGACTGGCACCAGGAGCAGATCACTCTTCAAGGTGCCATTTTCGTCCAAATGCACCATACAATAAGGAACAGAAAAATATTAAACACAAGAAAGCAAACATCGTCATTTGTTTAATGAAATGTTCCTGTCAGTTCTGCAGAAAGTATCAGGGGGCTCAAAGTTTTGAGCAAATGTAAAAATCAGATTCTGGCTCAGGTCCTGGAAGATTCAGGAAGATCTCACTGTCACTTCTGGAGTTTTTTCCCTCTCTGTTTAAATGAAAACAGAATATGTCTACTAGGTGTTATATAGGAATCAACCAGGTTCCCTAAGCCAAAACTAAAAGAAATTAATTAGATGCTATGTTTGCAAATCAAACTCTACTGCAGTTATACACTGAAAAATTCATTTCAAAGGTGGGGGAGTCTGCCTGGCCTTTGCAGGACTTTGTGGCACTGAATGAAAAAAATTTACATTGAATATGTAAAATCAGCTTTAAACTGTAGCTTATCAGCTCTTGAGAAGAAATTGGGCTTTTATTATCAGCAATACTAAACACATTTCCTAAATTTACATGAACCTTTCATCAGACAAACCCATGATACTTTTCAAAATAAGTTTTAGTTGAACTCAATGGAGATTGTTACTGCTTTAAAATGGCTAATCCTAGAATATGAGAATTTGAACTACTTGCTTTATGTGATGCAACCAATTCTTGGGGAATTGTGCTAAGAAAATGCTTTTGGAGCCAGGAGATCCTTGACTGAACTAATATAAGCACAACTGAAAGCAAAGAGATTTTAACTTCTTTCCAAGTCAAAGATGTAGGAGGGAAATCACCACGCAAAGGGAAGAACCAAAACATGAATCAGATCCACAGGGACATTCTTTTTTGTGATTTCCTGAAGAAGGATGGATCTTGGGGCACTCCACACTGAATCTTTGGCTGCTGCCATCCCTCTGCAGAGCAGACCCAGGGCCACCAAGGCAGGGCTGACAAACCCCACGAGTCAAACACTGCAACGAGGACAAAATCACCTGAACACTGCCAAGGACCAAGCAAAGCTTAAATGTTTAAATAAAAGCTGACATCCAGCTCCACGAGACACAGGTCTCCTCCTCTGCTGCTGTGACTTCAGTGACTGATTTCCTTGGTTTCAAGGGAGCAGCAAGAGCAGTGAAGCACCTTGGGAGCTTCACAATTCCTTGAATTAGTTCCCTCTCTTCTTGACACCTCTGAGAAAAGCAGATCTTTCCCCAGTTTATTCCCTTACATTTTGACTCTATTCCCCCAACAGCCAACATCACCTCCTCAACTGAGAGGCTTTACTTCATTAAAATAAAATTACTCTGTGAGGTGAAAGCAGTGACATTTCATCAACCTGCCTCCAAATCCCCTTTAAGGTCTCTATAAATAATAAACTGCCTTCATAAGGGAAGGCTGTTCAGATGACTTTATATCATTTATTTCAGATTATTTTATATCATTTATTTCAGATGAAACTTGAAGTTTTTGATACTTGAAGCTGTTGATCACTTCTCTGGCACTTGAAGCACTTCACACCGGATGCCTTTGGAATTGCTCAGCTACAAGGCACTCAATGGAAAGTGGGTGATTCTGGGTTTTGAGTGCTCTTTTTGTGAGAGGAATGGTCTGGATACCACCTTGGGCCAATTTCAGCATTGGGACAGCAGAGAGAGCTGGTGTCACCTCCCTGATTTAACATTCCCAGCAAAGGATACACAAATGTCCATTTCTTTGAAAATTAATGCTATTCCTGATGGTATTGCTGAGTGAATAAAGTGTGCTACCAGCTATCCTGCTACAGACCTGGGATCAGGGATCTCTGCCTGCAGACCCACACTGGCTCAGAGTTTATTTCAGCCACACAGGGCTGAAATAATAATAATAATGGGCTCTTTCTGGGGTTTCTTCCCTCATTTTGCTTTGGTTAAAAGCTTCCCTGCTAACAATGCACATATTCCCAAGGGAACAGATTGTGCAGCTTCCAGGTTGGAAAACACTGTGTCTCCAGATACCACACAGGGTTTGAGTCACAATTACCCAAACTGACCTGTCAGCTGGGAAAATTAAGGGTCTTGGAAAGCCATCATGGGGGCAAAATTCATTTGTCAACAGATAACAAGATATTCATTTAGTTTTGATTTTTTGCTCAGTTACATAAAGAATTTTTTAAATCACAATTGAGCAGCTACTCTGGAGTGCCAACTTACAGCTCCAGATTGGTTTGTGTGCACAGCTATACAGGACACTTTAAAATGAATTAAAACTGAGCAGATAGGGGAAAAAAAAATAAAAAAAGGAGCAGGAGCAGAGTCATTCCAATTAAGATGCTTCTGCAATTAAGATCCCACAAGATTCTGTTCTTCCCTGAATATTATTCAGTGATTTTTTTTTCCCAGTGAATTGGAAAGTGGGTGTGTATAAATCAAGGCATTGGTAATTTTCAGACAATTTTAATCAAATTGCAGTCATAAATTCTGGGGTTGTCTGAAAAAAACACACTTCCATGTGGACAAACAGAGAATGTTTTGTGACAGTGGCAGCTGTTGGTAAATGGATGTGGAGCCCAGGCCAAGCAGCACCTAAACCATTGATGTATTAACAGGGGACATCCAGCAGAATCAGCTTTCTGCAAAAACGTTGAACTTGCAAAGAGCCAGCGAAGGCACAGATGAATTATTTCAGATGGAGAGCACAGACCTGCAGGATGGAAAACAAAGCACATGGATCCAGATGCTTGGCTTACCCAGGAGGAGGAGATGAGTTTATTCCCATCACGGGAGTCAACAACATCTGGTGCCAAACAACCCGCTCAGACTGGGATGAGCAGTTGGGCAAATTCCAACTGCAGGCAGGGATTTATGTTTTTACTCTAATAGTTACCTACAGCAAGAAATTTACCTGGAGACTTGAGGAATTGTCCATGACCTGAAGCCTTTAATCAACACTGGCTGTTTTTGTAAGAAATTCCATGTTGTAGCTCGAACAGAATTTAGGGAGACAGAATTAACTTTTACCAGAAACCAGGGTCTGGCACTCAATTCCAGCCTTGAAACCTAAGAAGGATCTATAGATGGGTGGCCAAGAACAGCCATCTCTGTGTAACACGTGTAACACAACTCTGCCTAATTAGAAGAAAATATTGTCACGTCACCAAAAACTATTGGTTTTGTGCCTGCAAGAGTTGGAACCCAGCCTACAGTGAGAGAAAGAAATTTTGTTCTGCTGCTTTCTCAAGAATCAGTCTTTTTTTTTTTTTTTTTTTTTTTTTTTTTTTTTTTTTTTTTGGAGCTAATGCAACAGCTTTCTAGAATGTCGTTATTTATTTTAAATTAAGTAAAAAGTGATTAATTGCTCAATCAGCATTCTTTCCATTTTATATGGACTCTTGTAATTCACAGACAGTTTCTAAACATAACAGTCAATGATTCTGCCCTCTGGAGACAGTGAAAAGATTAGAGTTTTTTAGTTGAAATAAATATTTTAGTGAATGAAAAAAGCAACCTCTCAGCATCTCAGAACAGATGTTACTTCCCCAGTGCATTATTGATAAGAATGTTTCAATTCCATTTAGTTGTGGCCCAGCTCAAGGAACTAAGAGAGTCTCAGTGTGGTGACTTCATAATTTTACATACTAAATCCATTTATCTTTTTTGTGATTAGCCTTCATTTTGTGGGGAATAACACTCCCTGAAGATAAAATGTGTTGAACGCACAGCGCAACTCAGCTAAAACAGGAATTTATCAAACTATTGGTAGACAGCAAAAAGAATGGAAACTTTGTGAAAATCTGTTAATTTTTCACCGTCTCATTATGCTTAAGGCTAACCAATATCATCAAATTAATTACAGGAGCTGGGGAAATGCAGAGCCCTTTCAGTGAATCCATCAATGGCTGATCCTGTGCTGTCCTTGCTCAGCTCTTTAGGGGAAAACACAGAACCTTGGAAAAACAGAGCTCTGGGAAAACCCTTCCAAGTCCATGCCAGTGGTTGATTCCATGATGTCCCTGCTCAGTTCTTAAAAGCCATTTATGACCCTGCACAATCCTTGCCATAAATCCTTGGACAACCACCTTTCCTCCACCTTTCACTTGTCTGTCCAGTGACCAACTCAGTAAAGAAAGATCTTTATTATGAAATGAGGGACTCCAGGGTTGTGTCCTTTCCTGGGGATCCTAAAGCCATGGCCCTGTGCTGACATCCAATCTATTGGAAACAGGCAGGGATAGGAACAGCAGGGGGAAGGAGAGTAGATTGTATAAGAATTATCCAATATATAGATTGTATAAGAATTATTGTGCTCAGGAAATCTTTTTCGCTTTAAACAAGTTTTGCTCTTCAGACTGGAATGAAACTATCCTCACCAAGGACTGCAGACACTTCTCATTGATTTGTCAATTTTAGATGGACCTTTATTAATTACCTATCAGTACAACTAATTGAGAATTACTTCATTATCTAGCACTTAGAGTCAACAACACCAGATTAAGTCATTTAACTGTTGCATTTTCCTAAACCAAACTATTTGAAGTTTGCTGGCAGTGACCAGCTGTCTCACAAGTGTTGAACCAGTTCTGCCCATTTTAAAGGTACCTGAAGGTGCCAGAAGAGACCAGAACACAAGAGCCACCAAAATCAAATGTTCTGTATTCTGAATTTAAAGGATAAATCCCTTCCCAGTGTAGACAAGACTGCCTATAACTCCTTGGGCTGTTTAAGAAGTGCACAGTGGGCAAAGCATTGGAACATTAGGACACATTAAATGCATTCCTGAGGGGGAAATTACACGGGTGGCAGTGCGGCAGATCCTGAAGCCTAATTTAATGGAACAAAATAGGCAACTCTTTAGCAATAATGCATCCCAAATGATTCTGAACATTGAGTACTCCACAGGAAAGGAACAGCCAGTGAAGCACCAGATTCCATTTTCAATTTCTGCATAGCTTCTGGGTCTTATTCCTTATTGTTGTAGTCTGGGCTAATGACTAAGACTGCAAATATTAAAAAAAAAAAAAAAAAAAAAAAAAGCAATGTAAATAATTTTATTCATCTTGAAATCCCAGAGACTTGAAATATATATTTTTTCATGGCTAATATTGGCATACAAGAAGGAGAAAGCAGAGCAAATAAGAGCAATATATAAATATCTTAATAAATTTCATATCTTCTCTAATTCAACATAGATCACAAATGTCTTCTTTTGCACTCTGGAAGATTTTAATGCATTTTTAATTCCAATGAAAAGTAATATTCCAGTCACTCTACAAAAAATTTAATATTAGGCAATTGATTACTCAAATTGGGATAGAAATGCTCCATGCATGTTTTCTTATTTGTGAAATTGAACTTCCAATGAGTAAACACAACTGACCAGGGTTGCTCTTGGTTGAAATCGCTTGTTGAAAACAGCAATTTAGCATTATTTGCTGAATTAAATAAAATTTCCCTCACGACAAAATAATAGGATAATGCACACAAAGCCTTTAGCTTTGCACACTCATCCCCTGCCATGTAGTGCAGCTACAGGAAAAATGGCAAAGTGAGGTCACCCATAAGGGTCTCTCTCTGCTGCTTTTCCTCATCTCAGGAAATGTTTTGCTGCAATTATTCCTGCTCAAGCTCCAGAGCCATTGCCTGCTGACAGTTTGCTGACCAGTCAGAGGTTAACGGGAGGATGAATCAGTTTTAGGGAGAACATTATTTTTCATCTTGTTCTTGGAATCAAGTCCAAAACAATTTTTTGATTTATCCACACCTTTCTTTACTTTGATTTAGCAAATATTCCTGAGGATGTAACTCCAGCACCTTGTATCAATGCCACCACTGACTTCTAAAGAATTGTCATCTCCTTTCTTCCCACGTCCAAAGGCAAATAATTATGTCTCTGTCCCGGATCACAGAATTTGATTGTGTCAAAACAAAAGCAGCAATTCCAGCATCTATCACAGCCTGCCTAACAAGTCAATAGATTAAATCCTTAAGTTATCCTCTAATTAGGTAATCAGACCCAAAAAAAGGAAAAAGAGGAAAGGCAGATGCAGTCTGGAAAATGTTCCAAATGTCCTGCTCTTCAAAACAATTTAAATCTATGGTGCTCTCCTAAAGCACATCCATTCCATAAAGTCTGAGGATAAAAGGAACTCAATAGATTGAAACACTTTTATAAAGAGGAGAGGAAAAGAACTAAACCATAGCCTTGACAGCAGAATGGTTCAATCTGTTTAGAACCCTAAAGTCAAAAAATCAACACCTCAAATTGGACTCTCAGTCCAGACAAACCCACCATTCCAGGTTCTCCCTTCTCAAACACATTTCCTCTTTAAAGTTATATTTATAAATGCAATCATGATCACAAAGCCACACACACAAATCAGATTTTGTAATAAACCAACTGTGAGGAGCAAACAAATGTCCTAAAACAGGAAACCTGCATGAGAAACTGCACTAACACAGTTTAACCTTGTGTGCAATCCATAGAAAGGTCAAACTGTCAGATTTCAGATCCAATTCTTACCCTTGATTCTATGTTTTATGCATGTATTTAATGAAAGAACCTTAAGTTATTGAGCCAAAAATTACTTTAACCCAAGGAAAACATAAGAGATAAAAAAATGTGAATTTCACTCATCAAGATTAATACCATTCTCACATTCTTAATGTTGTTTTTTTTTTTTACCCCAAGCCCCTCCAGGACAGCAGCTCACACTGCTGAAGGCACACACTGAAGTTGCTGCAGTGAATCCAGATGGGTTCAGTTCCTACATCCACACCTGGTATTGACAGAGCTTTTCATTTGGTACCATCAACCCAGACCCATCCTTTAAATGAGGGAATTTATCTTGAGCTGAAGCTCCAAGCTCGTATCTTAATTTCTAGAATCAGCTTTTCAAGGTGTGTTCCTCAGCTTTCCAAGGTATGTTCTTCTACACTTCAGGAACACTGAAATTAATTACTCAGAGTAATGACAAGGTACAATTTGTTCTCTATGCAGAGACAAGGGCATTGCATAGCACGTCACCCCTCCCCATCTGAACTGGATTTACAATTCCATCAACATCTGAAAATCAGAAGGCTGGATTTGTCACATCATACAAGTCTGGTGTAGTCAGTTCTTCAGAGCTGATCAGCAAAACCAGTTTTCCCCTCCTACATAAGTACTAAGCACTTTTTCAGGTACTTTCTTCACATTTTCTTCTACAACATGACAGTCTCAAAACTGGATAAAGATGTTACTTCTGATTTTAGCTACAAAAAGTTGCATTTTTTGTCTTCATGGTACTTCTACCTTTTCCTCCTTTCCAAACATTCACAAGGCAATTAAAAAAAAATTAAAACAGTACATTAATTCACAAAGGCATTAAAGTCGTTCTGAAAGTTGTTTAAAAGGTAAAAGTTCAAGCTCTCTCCTGGCACAGGTGGCATTACAGATGAAAACAGAGTTTAGGAAGCTGAATGCTGTGGGAACACTACTGAAGTCAAACCAAGCCCAGGAAATTTAGTCCTGTTCTCTAAACTTGGTACAAATATTTACTGGGGGGAAGGTTGGTCTTGTAGATACAGAAATAACCTTGCACCAAAATCCAAAGATCCTCCAGCAGGCATATGGACAAAGAGTTAGTTCAAGAGAGGTAAAAAAAGGACTTTTCTAGAAAGACAAGAACACCTGGATTACAGGGATCCACTCTCCTGATGGTCACTCATGGGTAACTGTGAGTCTGCCTCATGTCCATCAGCCCAGAGAGAAGTCAGCACTTGCATGTTTAATTCTTCACACACTCCTTATTTCAGGAGATGAAACTTTACCCTAATTTAACAATTTCCAGTGTACAGTTATGGGCAGGGTGACAATCCACCCTGTGGCATCCCAGAGCTGCCAGCTGTGCTCACCCTCCAGGCACACAGCTGGGAGTGCAATTCTCCAGAGACCCTGGTGAAAGACTTTTACCCAAACTGGAGGAAAAGCTGTGACTCACCAGCCCTGCCCAGGACCAACTCCCCACCCTCTGCACCAAGTGAAGGATTCTTCACACTGAACCTCACCACAAACACTGCAGCCCCTTGGTCTGAACCAAAGGCTTGACCTTGATGCTCTGCCAGGAATAACCATCCCAGAGGGAACAATTCCATGGCCTGGGACTGTGTCATTCACACCTGCCACCAGCAGCTCCCTCACCACATAAAGGCAGTAAAAAGAGAAGGCAAGAAGCAAAATTATTTGAATAGACACCTAAATTACCAATTGCAGTCAGACCCCAGGTTAGTGCATGAACCAGACACCAGCACTAAGAGAAGGAGTGACTCCAGTGCTGGCAAATGCAGCCCCTCATTGCCAAGGCAGAGAAGAAAGTTCTGTCCAGAGGCACAAAAATCCTTCTGCAACCAACTTGTGCCCTGCAGCAGCTCCTGCAATCAACTCAAAGATGCCAAGGAAATGCCCACATCACTTCAGGAGCATAAAATACACGTTGTGTCTGCATTCTCCAGAATCCAAGATTCCATAATAATGAGCTGGAGCAGCTGACCAAGGTAGGTTTCTTCCTTTAAACCCAAGAAATGGTGTTGGATGAGGCAAAGAGCAGTGGAATAAACAGAGAAACAGCACACACACACTGTGCTGATTCTTTATTACTAGTCCAAAAATGAGTCAAAGCCTATAATTTTTTTAAATGTCCTTCTTTAAAGTGGACGACATAATGGACTATTAGGAAATGTTCCTCCAGTGCATGCATTGATTATCCATATCACTCTGCCTATAAAATAAAGATTCTTCTAAGCACAGAAATGAAGTCATTCCAGTGTTTCCTAAGGGCACACAGTCCATCTTTTCCAGCAGCCTGCTCTCCACAAGGTGACAGACACTCACAGTCACTGTTGAACAAGCTTTTATTGCTTTAAGGAAAAGAAGTGTGTTAACAGGATTTCAAATGTCACATAATTAATTTCTAATAATGCCTCCAAATCAGACAGACAGGTCTAAATGGGAAGGGGAAAAATAAAACTGGAACTTTATACAAAATGCAGTGCAACATCCCAAGCCAGAATCCACTCAAGTGAGGGGAAAGAAGAGCTTCATTGAGCTTTGATGAGTTTTGAATCAAACTCAGTTTAATTTAAGAATTACTATGAGAACAATAATTTTATTATAAAAACTATTTATTAGGGAGAGATAATAATTGAAATAAATGTTCATTAACTGGTTTGCTTTGTTAGTCTTTTTAACAATCCCCTGATGAAAAGCAAGAATGTAAAGTTGGAGCAGCAATACCAGGTCCTTGAAAGGACAAAAAAAAAAAAAAAAAAAAAAAAAAAAATTAAAAAAAAAAAAAAAAAAAAAAAAATAAGGACAGGTATTCACCAGCACAGAACTTTGCTGCAGTAGCAGAACATAAATAAGGGGATAATCCAGGCCTCCCAGCTGGGGCAGAGCCCAGTGATTCAGGTATGCATCATTCTCATATATTCTGCATTGATCCCTCAAAAGACAAAGTAAATTTATTCAATTAAGGCTTATTTGTCAGTAACTTCCTAATTAGGTATTATAGTAAGATGTACCATCAAAAAGACTTTTACCCCAACTTATAGTGGTGTTCACTTCTAGATATTTATCACAGAGTAGAATGGATTTAAAACCTTTATTCTCAGGTAAAAAGAAAAAAAAAATAAAACAGACAAAAGCAAAGGTTGTGATTTGACCAATTAACTTGCCTGTATTTTGCATTTCTTTTGGGGAAAATAAGTCTCTGCCAGAAGTGGTATAAGAACAAGAGTGGTACTTCACTGAGAGTTAGAAAGAACCCAACTTCATAAAGCACTGGAAACCCAAAAGACAGAGCAAAGTGCAACTCTCTGCAGTTACATGGCTTGATAAAAGAGATTTCTGCTTGGATAAACAAACCAACACCCTACACACATTTTAAATACTTCTATAGCTCAGGGAAACTGTTGCATTTGGAGATGACCTTCCACCAGGAACATCCAAATAAACTGTTTTAAATTATTTTAAAAGGTAAATCCTACCGAAATGCTGAGCATCTACTTAGCTCCTCATTTGAAGAATCATGTCTAAATTCAGCATATCAATCCCAGGAGAGAAAAAAACCCCACACATTTCAGAAAACTTCTGGATAAAATCAACACACTGAAATCTCCAGCAGCTCTAAAGCTGCACTGTCCCCCTATGACAACTCACACAGGAAACATCCTACACCCAAAATATTGTTCTCACCACCCTCTCCCTGTGTTTCTGACCCAGGGAAGCAGGCAAGATGTGTCCAGGAAAAATACCTGCACCAGAAGGGGCAAAGCTTCAGCTGAGGATCCAGATGTTGTCCCCCTGTCACCCTGTCCTGAAATCTCCAGCAGCTCTAAAGCTGCACTGTCCCCCTATGACAACTCACACAGGAAACATCCTACACCCAAAAGATCATTCCCACCATCCTTCCCCTGTGTTTCTGACCCAGAGAAGCAGGCAGGATGTGTCCAGGAGAAATACCTGCACCAGGAGGGGCAAAGCTTCAGCTGGGGATCCAGATGTTGTCCCCTGTCCCCCGCGGTGTGTGCTGTGGCTCAGGAGGTGCTGGAAGGGCACAGCAGCTGAGCTGAGTAACCAGGCAGCAAAGTTACCCCCCTGTAAGGACCTGGGAACGCTGGTGTTTATACAGGCAGCTCTTTTCTGCCATAATCTCACCAGATGAGATCTCTGACCACCAATTCTCCCCTTCTCCTGGAGGCTCTACCCCCTCTATATCCCCACAGAGCTACTCAATATAAACACAGCTGAAAGTCTGAATGGACAGGCTGATGAACAACCCAAAGTGTCCAATTCAAAGCACCAATCCTTACCCAATTTCTAAATGGATCTGGGCAGCTGAAAAGGAAGTTCAGCAGGTAAAGAAAAAGAGAAATCACTCCTCTGGCACACACATCTCACAAGCAGCTGACAGGGAGAGCCAGATGAAAACACACACTCCTGCACTAAACAGCGTGCAGGAAAGATCAGAAATTAAAGAAGACCATGCTTGTGGTCTCAGTGAGATGGGACACTCGCTTTCACTCATCCCGCTCTTCTTGATGCCCAATTACCAACTTGGGGATGAGAAATAATTTCAAAGGAAACCTCCCGTCCCTTCCCCCTTTCCCTGAGCCACTGAAGATCCTCACTTACACTTTTGCCTTCAGCACCTCCTCCGGGCAGGGGCTCCTGTGTGCCTGCACAAGGCATTATTGCATCTTCTGCTGCTCCCGGCTCCTTCCCACCGCTTCCTCCTTCATCCCCCAGCTTCAACCTCTTTCCCTCGGGCTGGGAATCATCCACATCCTCCCTTCTTATCTTGCCATCTCTGCTGCCTCGCTGCTGCTTCCCCGCGTCTTCTGGGCTGCCGCAGGAATTTGACATTTTCAAAGTGTTGCGGACTTTTATTATTATTATTATTATTATTAAAAAGGGGAGGGGAAGGAGGGAAGGAGGGAGGGAGGGAGGGAGGGAGGGAAAGGGAAAATAAAATAAAATAAAATAAAATAAAATAAAATAAAATAAAATAAAAGGCTGCCGTTTTGAAAGGGAATTTGGTTTCTGAGAGAGCTCCGATGTGCTCTCGCTGCTGATAAAAAGAAATTCGGGCTCTGTGCGGGCTCCGGGAGCCGCTTCTCTGCCGCCCTCTCCTGCCGGTACAGCAATAACCTTCCAGCATCGATTGTCTGCACAGTGCTGCTGCTCCCAGCGCCAAAACACTCGGATTTCTCTTCTGCCTGAAATTGGCTTTACTTAAAGTAGGAAATATTGGCCAAATTTACCGCTGTCCCCTGGGGATGCTGGGGACCTCTGTTATGTGCTGGTTGTGATGCCAAGAGTAATTACCCATTAAAATGCAAAAGTGGCCTTAACTCCCAAATAGCTTCTTTCAAAATAACTTCACTACAGGTTTAGTTTGTTGTTTGGTTTTTTTGTGTGTTTGTTTTTTTTTTTTTTTTTAATAAGGGTATCCTTATTTCGTAAATGAACTTTGCATCGTCTAAATCTGCACAAATTTCACGTAACATTGTGGTCCTGGAGGTGCAGGCATGAGATGGAAATGAGATTATGGACAGTTTGGAGGTTCTTTTTGCTCTCTCAGACAATGCATTAAAAACACCACCAACACACCATAGAATCAAAGGTTTGGTGCAATATTTGAGCCTTAAAAAAAAAAAAAAAAAAAAAAAAATATGTAACCAAGTGCTTTGGCATATAGCCTGCAATGTGCTGCTCATTCTTCCAGTAGAGAAGGCAAGATGATTTCAAAATTATTTCATTACAGATTTAGGGTTTTGAGGGTTTTTTTTAATAAGGGTATCCTTATTTTGTAAATGAACTTTGCATCTTCTAAATCTGCAGAAATTTCACATAACATCGTGGTCCTGGAGCTGCAGGCATGAGGTTGAAATGAGATGAGGGCAACCCAACAGGACAGTTTGGAGGTTGTTTTTGCTCTCTCAATGTATTTAAAACACCACCAGATTTGGTGCAATATTTGAACCTTTTAAAAATAAACGTAACCAAGTGCTTTGGCAGATAGACTGCAATGTGCTGCTCATTCTTCCAGTAGAGAAGGCAAGACGAAGTAGAGGCTTTAAAAAAATAATAATAAATAAAAAATTCCTGTTTTTTCACACTTAAGTCCATGTAAATATAAATGAGACTCCACATATCTTTGCAGAGGGAGGTAAATCCCTCAGAAGCCCAGTGCACATATCCCAGGTATGTTCCAGTCAGGAGCTCAGGGACAAAACTTCAGGAGTGGTGCCCAGCCAGGTGGGGATGAATTCATGGAATCAAACTCCTTTTTCTGCTGTGTTCAACAAGCTCTAGCCAGAATCCAGGAGGGAGTTAATCTGTGTCCCACCACTGATTTCACTGACGTTATGAAGGGGGTTTTAGTTTGATCAAGTAAAGTTGTGTCAATGATTGAAGAATTGACAAAGAGGGGAGGAATTGGTCATTTGAGACACTCCAGGCAGATCCACAGGAGGGTGAGGGGGCAGTTCTGAGACATCCAAAGTCTCTGAACACCCAGAACTGGAATTAAGCACCCACTGCTCCCAGCAAAGGGGTGAGCACTGGCCTTTGCTGTAAATACTTTCAGACCTGGGTGAACACAAACCTAGTGGGCTCAGCAGAGGAAAAACAAAAGCTGAGAGGTTTTTTTAATGGTGCTGGATCAAGCCTCACATGCCTTGTAACCTGCAGTGGTCAAGTTCCTTGGCCTTCAGTTTGGAGTCGTGTCCCCTTGTGATGAGCCTGCAGAAGAAACCTGCTCAGCTGATGAATGATCCTCTTCAATAAACAAGAGATTGTCAGCCGGGCAACCACTGCAGGAAGGGTTTCACCCTAGAGGAGCTCAGATTAATCCAGGTCATGCCCCACTTCTCAAAGCCATGAGTTCCCACTCCCACAGAGCTCAGGAGGAAAGAAAACCATCAATAAACATCATTCAATATTCTCATCAACAGCAGCAGCAGTAGAGACCAACAACAGGGATTTTCTTCAAAAGTCACACCCTCTAGTCAGAAGTGTTGACTTCAAAAAAACCTTCATCCTCTTTCCCATATTGTTAAAACCTGACCCACCCTTTCCCATCTTTCCTCCTGCTTGAATCTCCTGAAAGAGTTACACAGCTGTTTAGATCATCTCCACCAAACTGCAGAAGCCTTTCTTATTTCTCAGGCTCGTTCACCATTCATAGCTACTTTTGCCATCAGACAAGCCATTTAATTCTGTTTTCTGTTTGAGCTTTGTTTATTCTTTCTCAAACTCACCTAAAATACTGAAAGCCAGAGATGATTGTGGAACAGGAGTGCCGTTTTAGCCATGACACACAGTAAACTGCATCAATTTCTGTTGGAGCCTATTCTCCATCCAGAAGCTTTGATTTCATGGAATTCAAGTGCCTGGCAAGGCCTCTCCGGTTGCAGCAGGATTTGATTTGTGTTAGGAGAGGAAACAAGCAGCTGCTCAGGCTGCCTCAGTGACCAGCCCAGCCACACACCCAGCCCTGCCTGCCAGGCACTGCTGGCTCCCTGCACAGCCACAGGCAGCTTCTTCCAAATCAAAAAAAAAAATAAACATCCACTTCCTCATATCTGAAGCATAGCCCGTGGTTTTGAAGAAATGAGAATTTACGGAGACGGAGAACATATTTTTGTTTTAATGAAAATCGAATATTTTTTGAAATGCCGACGCCTTCGTGCAGAGAAAATGAGAAATGGCACGGCAGGGAATAAATCCTGTTGGTATTTGTGAGAGGAGGTTGGTCAGGGCTTTGCTTCCTGTTATTTAGCACACAAATGCTGTATGGCAGGAATAGGCAGCCACTGGTTTTGTGTGTCTGCAGGACCAAAAGGCTCCAGGATGTCAGAAAGTTCTCCAGGACATGAGCCCACACTCAGCTGGAGCACCAGGCCTCCTGCAGGGAGCTCACTGCACGAACAGGGTCCAAGTCTTCCAGATCATCATCAATTTCAAAAGAGGATCAAGCTGAGAGTCAATGCTCTAGACAAGTCCAGCCTCCTTTTTGATCCTGTTTGATCCATTTCTTGCATAACACCAGCCTGATTTACTGTCTCACCTCCTGACCCTTTAGTGGCAGAACTTGTCTCTTGGCCAAGGCCCACCCCTTGCCTTCTGCTGGCAGAACTCACTTTACACCTAAGGAGCAGTTTCAGAGTCAAGCCCATGTTGATTCCTCACAGAACCCCTCACAAAACTGATCCTGAGCCAAATTGGCACAAGTCACTAAAATCTGAGAGGCCATTACCCACGGAGGTGCCTCAAAGTGAGTGACAAGTGCCCTGAGACCTCAGGAATCCTTGCACAAACTGCTTTCCAGACATTTCTGCTTGAAATCACCCCTAAAAAGTGCAGTTATACCAACAGCCAGCCAAAATTCCATGGGCACCACATGCAACACCACTCTCAGCAATCAGTCCAGCTCCAGCCACCATCTCCTCTTGGGCTGTAAGATACACTAAATGAGATAAAAATGGGCATGTTGAGACTCAAAATGAGGGATATTTCCACCTCTAGTGCACCAACAAAACACTGGAACAGCCGGAGACATGATGGGAACTGTGCTGTTCCCTGCAGGAAAGCCTGGCCCACTCCAGGTGCCACCCAAAAGCCACTGGGGTTTGGACACAAGGAACCAGGGGATAGATAAATGGTTTTTAGGAGCTTTGGGCAGAGGTGGAAAGGGAGAAAACTCCTGCTGACTGAGTCTCAAAAGGCTGAGGTGGAAAGAAGCTTTATTTTATCATGTCCACTTGACAAACAAGCAGCTGAATGATCGAGGCCAGGGGTGAACATCCCCTGCAGGAGGAGGGTGCATTATTTGGATCCCACTCCATCTGCCAGAGTTTAAACCCAGCAAAGATCCCTTTGTTGGGCTCTTGCAAGAAAACAACACTCACAGTGAATTCTGAGGCTCCAGGACAGATGAGCCAAGAGATTTGATGTTGTCACCCAACTGTGCTGCCACCAAAACCAGCAGTTTCAGTCTAAGCAGAGTTAGAGCACCCCCCAAAATAATTTTGCAATTCAGCTCAACCAGTTCCCAACCACCATAAAAGAGAAGTTCATTGATTTTGGTGTCTTAATGAGTAAAATTATGGGAATTACCTCAGAATGGCATTTCTATCCGAGCCACTGTGATGTCTAATTTAATGGAATACTTGTTGCATTCCCTTACCTCACCTTAGTTTGCAAGCCAATGTAAAAGTAATCTGATTTAAAGCCCTCTGATGTATGTCCTCTCTGCAGTGAAAACACAGGTTTTCTAAGTCTATTCATGTTGCAGGAGAACATAAAATGCCAGTTCTGCAAATGAAAGTCACTATAATCAGCAGTAAAAGCTCACATCTTTTTTCATGTGTTCCCTGATTTAAAAAAAAATAAATAAATAAAAGGAACAACAGGCAAGTTCCCCACTTTGTACAATTACTTTAATGAGTGGAGAACAGAATTATAAGTTTACATTAATCAGGTAATTTGGCACATCTTACTGCTACAAGGGGGGCCAAGTTATTTTTAATAAGTCTGAAAATGAACCAGTAAGTCTGGAAAATTAATTTTTCATTTATTTTGCTATTGCTTCTAAATTAAACTCTGCACCTCATCATTGTAATTACTTCTGAAAGCTTATAAATATTTCATTGTTTTTTATTGTTGTTTTATGTTCACCAACAAACATTAGAGACACTGACTCCTTTGTTTATAGCTTCAGGTTTCCCTGTAAACTTATTCTGCAGCAGCATTTGCCATGATGGCCATAATAAAAAACAAAACAGGGAATGCTGATGACTATTGGATCCTTCAGAACCTCTCTGACACCAAAATATCCATTTAAACTCTACCAGAAATGTGCCAGAGCTTCTGAATATTAAAGATTCAGACCATGGAAAGGGTCGTTGCTCCAGCCTGGGATCAAATGGTGTATTTGGTTTCTCCCATCCTAATTTTTATGTCCTCAAGTTTCTCTCCAACACTGCAAAATAACAATTATTTTTTATTATTATTAAATATATTAATGCAGACAGATCTTCCTTTCACTGACCAAGTACTTTCCTTACTACAAACCCATAGGATGGCTGGGATGTCTCTTTTTTTATTTTCCTTACTCTGCCATGAACTCCACATGGAGGCAGCAGACACAAAACCCCTCCCAAGAAAGCAAATTATTCCACATAATTTTTGGTAACACTTTGAAATCCTTCTCAACTGGAAATCTTGCCCACCATCAGTTCACACTCTGGGCTTCTGATTAAACAGTGTTTAACATCCAAGTCCCATTACTGATAATCTCGAGCCTTAATAATGTTGAATCAGAGTGGAGAAAGGAAGGATTCAGCCAGAGGAGCTGGTTCATTTTAATCTCACTGATATGCCTATGGATAGATAATTGGTCAAAGGGATTTATTTTCAATCCAATGAAAATGTGGCTGTTTTCCCTGTGCTCTCCATTAAGCACATGAGATATATTGTATAATAAATGTATGTATAATCCACCTCCAATTTCCCATTGGTCTCAACACACCTAAACTTGTTCACCCTCTAAATAAACTTCCCAAACCTCTGTTCCAGCAGGCAGTGACTGGTGGGAGCTGTGAATGTCACCTGCTGCCTTGCCCAGGGTTTCCAGATCAAATTTCAGTCTTCCACTTTGTTGGAATTCTGAAAACTTCAATTTTGGGATTTTAGTATATAGCAATACACGAGTCATGATGGAGGGCTTTGGGCATTGTCTGAGTCCTTCATCTTCACCTTCTTCTCCCTTCTTCTTCATGGGTTTGGGTGATTTTCTGTAATTGGGTGAAAAAGGTTCACATTGCAAGCCTTGGGTGGTCATTATTGGGTCAAAAACATAAATAATACAGGTGTCACCTCATTATTGGGTAATTAGTGCTTAAATAACCTTGGAAAGAGTTAGAAGCATCCATTTTACTTCATTTCTCCAACTTTCTCTAGAGCTCACAGCTCTTGAGTCTGTAAATAGACAAGAAATAATAAATATCCAAGTCCAGACACCAAACCTACATTTCCCATGTATTAATTCCAACCTTGGCAAGGAAAAAAGAAACCAGAACCTTCACACCACTTAACCTACAGCAACTCCCAAGATGTTTTGAAGAACTTGAAGATTCAGTTCTCAAGCTGCTGCAATAACAACCCCTCTTTGGGCAGCAGAGTCACAGCACCATCCCTTCAGTGGCTCAAATCAAAACACAGGCCAAAAAGCAGTGCTGTAATTTTTACAAAGCCATCTCAAATAATCCCAAGATCCACTCTGGGTTCACACCTGCTGAGTGCAAAGCAGATGATTAAAAGAACTCCTCTCCCCACCATCACTTTCCATCTGTGTAAGTTTTACCAACTGGAATAGGTTTAGAAAGAGAACCAATTAAAATGCAGCCTATTACTGTAAGTTTTATAAACACAGCCTATCACACTGTAAATTTTATAGAAAGCATCAAAATTCCAGGTCTTTCCTGCATTTCTCTTTAAAGAGAATCTTAAATGTCCAGAGAGGACCAAACCACTACTGGAAGGCTGCAAGAGCTGCAGGGGGTGGAAAAAGAAAAAAAAATATTGAAAAAAAAAATCTTCTCTTCTGGAAAAAAAGATTGTTGCATAGGAGAAAGGATTAAAATAAGTGATTATAACTCTTGCTCCAAAAGTTCAGCATCACAGAAGTCAGGTCAGATAATATTACAACGCTGGTGGACAGAATGCTGTGAGTGACAGGACATATAACAAATTCAAAATCCCAGACTGATACAATTTAATGTGTGGCCTGAGTGTTATGAACCATCTGTAAATGTATAAATCTCTGAAGGTCCAGCCCTTGCAGATTAGCTTAAAATAATCTTGGTGAGACTACTCTTCAGAGGTGTTTTGTAAAGCAAAATGTTTAATAAGTGAAAAATGACGAATGTTACAGAAAACAAGAGAAAAGCTGCTCATAGGTGTCTGAGAAAACCTCTGACACCATGCTAGAAACACCCAAAAAAGCCTCTTACATCTTTTGTGCTCCTTCCTGAATACTGAATGTTTTAGGAGGGACAGTTTGGCTTGCTGCCAGCAGGGAGAGGTACAGGATTCAAAGAACATGGAAAACGTGTCTGCTCGGGGTTGGTTTCATTTTTGTGCAGATCAGCCAAAAATATTCTAAATATTTTCTCTGTGTTCACCTTTGAGTGGAGCACAGGCCAACGCGCTGGGCATTCTGAAGGGTGCTCAGGCTGCCAGTCATGGCCAAAGCTGTCTTAACCAATTAAAGAGTGTAAAATGCTGTTTCCACTCTTGCACAAGGCTAACCGATGGCAGTAAAATATATAATACAGGCTGATTTCAAAACACATACTGTGTTTTATCTCATATATAAAAGCAGTAAAAAGCTGAAGTAATTTACAACTCTTGATGTGCTCAAAGTGTATTTATTAGTGTGTTGCAAGACATTAAGCACTTTTTAAAGGGTTACATTTTAATTTAACTTCTTCATTTAACTATTTGGAGTAGAAGCTCCTGTTGATGATATTTTCCCCACACCTCAGGCTCTAGTTCACAAATCTTAAGACCCAAACAACTTTCAAACCAAACACTGTTTGCAATATAAATCCATGTAATAACAGCCTCACCAAGATCCCTGGAGAGATCACCCAGAGTATCCTCTGGAGGACAGAAACCAGCAAAAGGCACCTCAGCCAAATAATGCCAGGCCAGAGATGTCAGCCAGAAACCCTCCTACCTCCCAATACCTCCTAGAAAGGCTCAATTTTTATATTTACATGAATTTAAATATTTTGCTAAACATTCACCAAACATTAGAATGCACTAGCAAGTTTTTATGATTGGAAAACTCCTGGGATCTCTCTCTCATTGCTGACAGACTCCTCAGACTGCCCCAGGACAGGAAGGAGGGGAACTGCTGAGTTGGTCCATTCGTGCTCTCAGGGCCTGGATGGTTCCATGCTGCAGGCAAAACTGACTGAGATAAGGATGGCAGAAAGGACAAGGATATATCTACCTCTGTCATATAGCCTTTTTTTAATACAATATAACCAGCACAGGAAGTTATTGAGTTCTTCCTTCAGCATCCTTGGTCATAAAACAAATAAATGTCTTCCACTCAAGCTCCCAGTAACACATGTAGTCAATATTATCTGCTTGGCTCATCACAGGGCTCAGCCTCAGGCAAGAGGACAATTAGGTTTTTCTTTCTTTCCCCTTTTCTTCTCCCTTGCTGTGTTTTAACACTGGTGCCTTTTCCAGCACTTTTCTCCACCACAACAGCTTGTCTCACTTGTTCCAAACTGACTCACAGCTGATTGTTCCCCACCCCAACCAGGCAAGTACAAACCATAAAGAAAGAAGACAGTGAAAAGCAGTTTTAACTTTGTCTTTCCTTGCATTTGCTCATCCTCAGAGTTTTGAATAAGAAGTTTTGAACATGGAAAAATATGGACCAGCAGAGACCAGCTTCATGAAAGTCTCCTCTCTAGATGTTTCTAAACCTAGTTCAGACTGTCTCCTCCTGAAGGGAAAAAAGAGGGGAAAAATGTGCATGGGAAAATTATTTAAAGCCCCTAATACCTCTGTAAGGACACAGAAATCTCTTGCTTTCTACATGTTTGAAGGTCAGGTTTTCAACATAGTACTACCAAGAAAACTATTTTCCACAAAGTCTTCCCTTAAAGGTTTCTGGATCCCGATGTTTCCTATGACACTATCTGTAATCTGAGCTCTAATAACCCTACTGGCAGCTCCAAAACCTTCATTTCATTCATCGTTAGATTCCAGGAACAGACTCAGAGTTTCAGCATCAACAGCCTTGAAACAAACTTATTTGTGTTCCCCAGGTGTGTTTGTGAAGGAGGCCAGGCTGGCAAAGCTGCCCTTCTGTAGGAGCATCTGTTGAGGCAGGGAGAGGGAGCTCTGCAGACCTGAGACACTCCAGGAATGTGTGGTTTTATTGCAAGGGTCGTGGGTAGAAGAGCCTTGCCTCAGCTGAAGGGATGCCCCAAAGAGAGAGGGGAAGAGAGAGAGAGCAAGAGGGTAAGAGGTAAGAGCAAGAGAGAGAGGTCCTTGTTACAATACCTTATATCTCCTTTTGTGTTGAATATTCTAATTTACAGTGACCAACCAGCACGAGATACAAAACCTACAGACTTTGCATACAGCCTATGAGAACTAACCATATCACTCTCTATTCTAAACTCTAAAGGCTGCTTTCTTATCTGTCTTTTCCCTGATACCTTGGGGGGCTAAACCCTTGCGTCCCTTGGTGTTCCATTGTTTGCTGTCACTCAACCCATCTCCAGATAATCACCGTCCTCCTGCTTGCCATGCCTACATCTCAAAGCTGGCTTTCATTTCTATTTCACTCACAGGTTTTATATTTTCAGAATCTCTTGCCAAGCAATCATAATTGTAAGCTTTTCCTGTCTTATCTTTCCCAACATCCTTTGCTCTTCTCTCCTCCGTGTCTGTCCTGGGTTGTAGTGTAGGATGTGCACAAAGTATTTATTCCATCCCCATCCCCATGAGCTGTTGGAACCAGGTGGGGCAGTGTTTTCCCAGGCCCCTCCTTTGGGCTCTTCTGCTCATGGCCCATCAATGCCTTGCCCAGGACTCACAGGGAACTCCCTCCAGGAGCTCTCTCTGTTTAATGGGCCATCAAGGAGCCACTGCACGACTCCTCATCCCATTGGGAGATGCTCCCAATGCCCAGGGGGAGGAGCCAAGCATTCCCACCTGGAGAGAATCTGGCATTTGGGACAGGACAAGCAGCCCTGAGCCACTGGATTCCCAGAGGAGCAGAGCTCCCAGACCTTTCTGTGGGATCACTGCTTCAGGAAGAGCCCCTCACCTGGACTGCTCCCACCCCCCTGCTCAGGGTGTGTTCTGACTCTGTCAGTGCTCTTTTGTATTATTGCATTTATTTTATTTTATTTTATTTTATTTTATTTTATTTTATTTTACTTTACTTTTTTTCCTTTCTTCTTATTAAATTGTATTTCTGACTTGGAGCCTCTCACTCATTTTGCTTTCAAACCACGACAGTGTCGGAACACAAAATTCACTTTGCAGCTCCTGGGTATCTCCTGGATTCACTGACATGGATTCATGTCAGCGTTATCCATGGATTGACACAAATCCTGAATTCGTGTGTGAGCACTGCTGAAGCCCAGGGCTGCAGGGAAGCTCCTGACACATCCAAAAAGCAGCATGAACAATGCAGCAATCAGCTCTAGCCAAGCACAGCAGGGTTTTTGTTCCTTTGCCCACTGCTGTTCCAGTTATTGTAACAATGAGATCTTGATCGGGAGAGTCAAGAGAAATGTTATCAGTGATTTCAGTCTGACACGGGCTGCGTGGTGGGCAGAGTGTTTTGAGCCCCACGAAGATGTATCAGGCTCTGAGGGCTGACCTGCAACCTCCCAGAAATGGCTTTGAAATAACTGTGAGACAGCTGATCAGGTGTGCTTTGAGAAGCAAAAAGTTTTAATTAAAGAGAAAATAACAAACGATGCAAAAACAAAAGAATAAGAAGACGAGCACAGTGCAGAGAAACCCAAAAAAATCCTGAGCACTTCTGTGATCTTTCTTAGCTACTTAATGTTTTAGGAGGTTAATGTTTTTTGACTTGCTGCCCAATAAAATTAACTGAGGAGCAGCCACAGAGACCAACAGGTGCCTTTGTCCTGGCACTGGGACAGTTACAATGAGAGAACAGAAAGTTCTGGTGCTTCTTCCTTAAAAGTCAATGGTGTAACTGAAACCCTTTTCCTTAAATGGAAACATCTTGCTCAGGTGTGGAGGGTGCACTGTAACAATAGTCAGCTAAAAAGCTGACATTATCATCAAAATACTGCAGATTGCAGCAGCTGGAGGAGGAGCAGGAGACAAAGACACAAATGAGGTGGCTGCAAGAGACAAAGGAGCTGCTGTGCCATTCTGCCACCCCTCCAAAGGTGACTGTCACCTGAATATTCTGCAGCTCACCCAACATCTTCATCTCTGCTGTGTTCAACACCTCCTTCCCTGTCTCCCTTCAGCACAGCCTTGTTCAAACTCCCCTTTAGGAAGTTTTGTTTGGAGGTCTCACTTTGCTTGTGCATCACATCCCTTTGCTCTTTTCTGAAGGAGGATGCCATGATTCAGGCTTTAAAAACTTCATGCAACAGAACCCTGATCACATCTTCCAACTCACAATATACTCTGATCCCACGAGATAACTGAGGCCAACAGGTGCCACCAGAATCCACCACACAATAAATGGCTCTGCCAGCCAAAAGCAATATTCTTTGTGCTGCAGGAGTACAGAGGGAGTCAGGTCAAACCCAAACATGTTAATAAACTCTTTAACCAAGTGTATAGCTGGGAAAGTCCAAAAGAAAAAATCATCAGTTTAGGTCAATCTGAAAGCAAAAGAAGTAAGAATAACTGAGCTACAGCATTTATTGGTAGAAGATTGCAATCTTCACATCATCACCAAAGGAAGAAAATAAAGTGTAACTCCCTCTGTCTGTTACCACCTGAGCCATAAAAAAAAGACCAAGATCCACAGCAGGAGATAAGTTGTTATCACAGCCTCCACAGGAAACAAAACACAATCCCAGCTGGTTTTCAGCAGGTCCCCTTTGCTCCAAGCATCCCTCCTGAAAGGAGGAGATCCCATTTCCCTCAGCCATGAGACAGAATGGAGCTGTCTGTGCCTTTTGCAGGAGCATCCCATGACTGATGAGAGTTCAGCTTTATGTGGGATCGCCAGATATGTCCCGATCCATCACAGCATTTTACAGCACAATTATAGAAACCCATTCAGTGTCTCCAAAACGCAGGGAAGTCATTTGTCTCCTCCTGTTATCAAGCAGCAGAGGCAGGGCTCTATCTCCTTTCGTTTAGACGCACATTATCTCAGAAGTCTAAGTGCTGTATAAGCAATTTATAACAGAGAGAGCAGAAATTGCAAGATACTACCACAGGAAGTAGCTAATCCAAGGAATAAAATACAGGTTTTGGTGGCACAACTTACACCTGAGTATCTGCTGTTATGTAAAGATGGTTTTTGCTTTAAAGCTGCCTGAGGGCAACAGAGCAGAGCAGTGCAGGTCTGCTCACATCAGCCTCAGAGTGAGTCCAGGATTTCAGGTAGAAGACTCTTAACCCCCTTAAGTGCCCATTGATCATTCTTAGTATCACTTATTTCAATGATGTGATATGTTCAGAATGCAGCTGGGGGGAAATAAATATTTTTAAATACACACTGAAGTGAAAGGTGGGAAGACCAGAGGGAAAAAACAAACCTGGATTACAAAGACATTTCACATCTTGTGCTCCTTTCCTGTCTCTCATGTGAGTATTGGTGCTGTGTAATCACAAGCTTTCACTTAATTAATGCCCTAAACATCCAGACTGTAGTTTTGAAAGCAATAGAAATACAATCTCTTGTGTTCATTTATGGAAATAAATCAGTCTGGCATCCTCTACAACACAGGAGTGAAGGGAGGAACACCTTAGTCACTGTTAGGAAGTGAAAGGGGACGAAATAATTCTGCCATACTTCTGTGGAACTAACAGCTACAGTAAAGGAGGCATATTTCATTTAAATTTCATTTCCAATAAGGACCCAGGTAAAGCCCTGTAATCTCCGGACAGCTCTGGACACTGTATGGGACCTACAGGAATTCTGCTGGGGGAGAGAAGAGACCAAGAAATTGCAAATAAGAAGAGACCAAGAAATTGCAAATATTAAAGGGGCAGTTCTGCCAGGCTTTGCACAGTTCAGATTAAATCACTGGGTCTGCCTGGATTTACCCTTGGAATGGGTAATAAAAGGGGATTAAAAGGGGCAGAGGGGGTTTTCTCCTGTGGGATCAAAGGGACAGAGGGGTTTTCTCTGTGTGCTGCCAGCCCACTGAAGCATCCTGCACATCAGACCTGCCTTTGTGGCTGTGGCAGGGTTGGGTTTGGGTTCTGTGACAGGACCTCCTTCAGTGAATGCTGATAACTGGGGAAAGAGGGGATCCACAGAGATCCTCTTCACCCACATTGGTCAGAGCAGAGGGACATCAAGGAGAAGTCCCTCCTAGGGAAAGGAATGAATAACAAAATTACAGTTACAAAAACATGTCTCTTGTTTACAGAAAATTCCCTGGGAGAAGAATTTCAGAAAACCAAAACATCTCAGGCAGGAAATCAAGGCTACACATGAGGACTAAGGAAAAGTTCACATTAACCACTTGGAAGCTGCTCTGTTGATTTAAATCTTGCTCGCAGCAACAGGGTCCATCTGTACTGAAGATGCACTTGGGTCAATAAGCACAAATACTTAAGCCACAAATTGGGCTAAAGGGATTTCTCCAGAAGAAACAATTAAAGCCTTATTGTGTGATACCTTGGCTAAATAATCACAGAGGGGAGCAATAACCTTCTTGAAATACGTGGAGGATGAACACACCAAGGCATGAGATGACTCTTCAGGGATTCAGCTAATAGGATTAAAATTCAGAATATCAGAAACTTTAATAGTGCAACCTCCTAGACAATGGAATAATTGGTATCACCAGAGCAAAGAGTCATTTTATTAATACCACATAGACTAAGTGCTCACAGGGAGACTGAGTAGAAGATCAGTGAGATTTACACTTTATTTGTGTTACCATTTCTAAATAGACTTGCAGGTCCATTATTTGATCATTTCAAATACTTTAGAGTCATTAATTTGGAATAATTGCTGAGATTTTCATATGATGGTACAAAAGACTTTTCTCCCAATCATCCTGTAGGAAACTGTACCTTTGGCAGAGTATTTTCCTCACTGTGAGCAAAGAAATTCCCACTTTCAAGGGCGGCTGGAGTTTTTCCCCACTCAACAGCTAACCCTGAGACCTCAGCCAGCCTTGGCAGGATCATCTTCCATCCCTCAGTGAAAAGGAAAAATTTATCATTTCCAGAATATATCCTGTTATGTACAGAGATTCCAATCCAAAGCTCAATTTTTAAAGATCAAATCTATTATTATTATAAAAATTTATAATTGAGAGGCTCCAATCAACTGAAGGGGAGTTGTATTTGAATTCCAAGCCCTGGGGAAGATATTGGTTGGTCCTAGCAGGAAGTTTTACTTCTAATATACAGATACTCTGCATCTGTTTTATATCTCTTAAATTCAAACAAACTGACTGAAGTTATCTACTCTCACCCGACTTGATAAAAGTCAGCACACAAATTCCCCAAATCAATAGTTAATTAAAAAGAAGTGGCATTTTCTACATGCTAAATTAGCCCATGCCTAGAATTCTGCATTCCCCTGTTCCAGGTATGTGTTTATGAGGAATGGAGGAATGAAGATTACTTCAATTGCAAGTTATTGCTAAGGAAATGCAATAACACAAAGGACCACTGACAGAGTCAGAACACACCCTGAGCAGGGTGGTGGGAGCAGTCCAGGTGAGGGGCTCTTCCTGAAGCAGTGATCCCACAGAAAGGTCTGGGAGCTCTGCTCCTCTGGGAATCCAGTGGCTCAGGGCTGCTTGTCCTGTCCCAAATCCCAGATTCTCTCCAGGTGGGAATGCTTGGCTCCTCCCCCTGGGCATTGGGAGCATCTCCCAATGGGATGAGGAGTCGTGCAGTGGCTCCTTGATGGCCCATTAAACAGAGAGAGCTCCTGGAGGGAGTTCCCTGTGAGTCCTGGGCAAGGCATTGATGGGCCATGAGCAGAAGAGCCCAAAGGAGGGGCCTGGGAAAACACTGCCCCACCTGGTTCCAACAGCTCATGGGGATGGGGATGGAATAAATACTTTGTGTACATCCTACACTGCAATCCAGGACAACACATCAGAGCAATTCCTGCTTTGCAGAAGACCTTTTACAACAGACTGATGGAAATATTTCTAGGTGAATAAGAGGTGAATTGAAATATTTCCAGGTGAATCACACCTCATGATTTACAGGGAAGGAGCAGCTTTGTTTAATCACCATTGGGGTTTTTTTTTTAAATCCTTACATTCCTTGTGATCCACTGAGCAGGCCTATTTGCATAACTAGGTTTTAAATGCAAATCAGATAAAGAATTTTACTAAGTGGATGATTTGTACAGCACAGCCTCTAGGTCTCTTGCAGAAGCACTTTGATGAGGCAATGGTTCTTTAATTACGCTGAAGGCCGATTACCCCATTACAGCCATATTGTTTTGTGGATTGCACATAATTTTGCTGTTTCCAAAGATTCCCCGCCATAATTCTGAAGAAAATGCAAACAGCAAGCAGACACTTGAGACACATTAGGCAAGAGATGCTTTAGTGAATTCAATTTAAGCTGCAACATTAAAGTGATTTTGTTGAATAAAACATAATGCAATAATGAGCCTGTGTATGTCAACTCTGCAAAGATAATAGCTGGGAACTTAGCTTTGCTTTCCTCTTTTCCAGGCTTTTCTCCTCTTAGGCTCATTAGTCAGAGACAATGCTGCAAAGAGAAACCTCTTCTACTATAGGCTTTATTTCAGTTTAAGTGTATTCCCTACAATTGTATTTTACAGCTGAATATAGAGTTAAAGGAATTAATTTGTGTCTGCTTCACATCAGCACTAATGAGATTACACATTATATGGGATTTTTTTATCCTTTTATGCCTAATGTTGGGGACAACATAATGTATAGATCAGTCTGGATCACTCGGTGATGTTTATTGCCTTTTCAGAGAAGATGTACAAATTTATGCAACTGAAGGGAAATAATCTCAGTGATACAGTTTGTATAGAGTTATACAGTCTGTACAGTTTTATTTTACTCTACTTTCTGACACCCTTCTTGCTGTTACAAGTAACTGCACCAGGTGTAACAGGCAATGAGCT
The DNA here is from genome assembly GCF_965231275.1 of Zosterops lateralis. Taxonomy (NCBI): domain Eukaryota; kingdom Metazoa; phylum Chordata; class Aves; order Passeriformes; family Zosteropidae; genus Zosterops; species Zosterops lateralis. The sequence continues at coordinate 13,352,240 of NC_139775.1, forward strand.
GTTTGTGTCCAGAGCAGGGCACTCATGGCATTGTAGGGGCTCTCTTGGAGCTGCTCAAACCTGAATTAAATGCAAGTGGGTTATTTATGACTGCAAGGATATTCACATTTTCCAGAAACAAAAGAATTATTAAAAGCTAATAATAAAGAAAATGAAAATTATAAGGTTTATTTATTTATTTATTTATTTATTTATTTATTTATTTATTGTATCTTGCACCAGACATCTTCTGATTTCAATGTTATCCCATAGCTTCAGATAAGTACACCACAGCTACCAGGTGTTCCTTTTAATATCTACCAAAATATCTCTAATCTGCTGTTTGAAGGTGGAAAGGTGACTCCCAACTTTTGTACCTGCACTGGTTTCAGTTATGGCTGCCTTGGGCTTCCAGAGCTTTTATAACTTTTTACAGTTTTAGTAAGAGCCACCATATGGTTTGGTGACACAAAACCCTTTGCTACAGAAAACTCCTGGGATTCTATTATTGTAGCACACTGGCAGCATTTCAGCTTTCATTTATTCGTGGAGTCATCATTTTATATGGAAAAGAAAGGTAATAAATCAAAATCTCAGCCATTCATCATTTAGAGGGGTGCCTCACCTTGTAAATTCGAATTGCTTTAATGGTTTGGCACCGTTTTATTTTGTTTTCATTGAATGAAGAATAGCTAAGGAGAACAGCCAAGCTTATACATCACCACATATATGAATCAAAGGAAAAACCAAGAGTGAAATGTTTTATAAAGGCAAAGCGGTGAACAGAACAAAAAGAAAACATCATTTATAAGGGGGGAAAGAGGCAGACAATCCTTGGTGCTTGAATTTAGACATTATGAGATATTGTGGCTTTAGGTGATAAATAAAAGCCACGGGGGTCTGCAGGGTGGAATTTTGGGGGAATTTGAGGTTTCTAGCACAGCTTGTCCCTGGCAGAGCTGAACATCTCTGTCCTGGGGGAAGATGGGTGAGTTTGGTTGATGTGGAGAGTGGCTTTGCCATTGCTGCAATTTGGTCACCAAACTCCTCCTAACCTATCCCCACATTAAAGCTTTTTTCCTTCTTCTGCCATGCAACCAACTCATCTAACAGTGCCCTTTATTTGTACTCACAATTTCTTAATTTTTCAATTTTTTAGACCATTTTTCAATATTTTAGACAGATCTAAACTGCTTTTGGAGATCTTTGCAGCTTTACTGAACATTTCTGATATCTAGGTTAAAATATGGGGCCCAAAAATGAACAAACAATACAAAACCAAGGCTGTTTCAGTGTCCTCCCTTCTGGTGAAGGAAACATGGACTGGAATCTGTATTAATAAAGCAATAGCAGATCCTGGAGTACTTTTTCACAACATCCACAAATGGTTACTTTTCTTTCTCTCAATTCATTCACCCTACCAAAAATGCACTGGCAATGGCAGCAGAATATGTGAATGTCTTCAAGCTTTTGTGTGCTTTCCTGTTTCATCTGTGAATCAAAATCTTTATTATTTATCACCAGCAAAACAAACTCTCCACAAGATTTAAAAATCTGATATAAGAATAGAAAAAAAAAAAAAAAAAACCAACAAACTCCTCCAAATTAAAAGGAAACCATGGATTCAAAAGGCATCAATCACATCTGTGAAAGTAGAAAATGAGCTGCAGTTTGTCAAATAATTATTTTTTTGTAGAAAGAGACGCTCAAACTAGAGAAATCCTGAGGCTGTTAGTATTCCTCAGCAATGTGCAGGACTTGGCAGACTACACAGATTTTTAGAGACTGATTATGCATTCTGTTTTTATTGGTGCCATGTCTGTAATATTTGTTTGTCCCTAGCTGATGCCACAGTAGGTGATATAAAAAAAGACGTCTGAATAATTTAGGAAAGTAGTCACAAGTCAGCAAAGTGCATTGCTCTGATGATGTAGTGTGTGCACAAGGGCCTTGGATAATAAAAATAGATTATGCATCATATTAGATTCTGTATAATCATAAAGTAGAGTGGAAAATATGGGGAGGATACATTTTGTCCTGTATTTTGTGCTGCATTTCTAGAACTCTGGTCAATATAAACACCTTAAGCTGCAAAGGAAATTTTCCAAGTAAAAACATTTTGAAGGCCTAATAAACTTGGATGAACTTTATGTTAAAGATCACTGAATTCCTGTATTGTCTTAGCTGGATATCTCCTAAAACCTTCCATCAGAAAGATGAAATTCTGTTTGTAAGTCAGCAGAGACATAGATAGATGGTTTTTCATAGTCAGTGGGACAATAATAATAATAATAATAAAATATCCCTGTTATTAACAATGCTTTAAAATGGAAATGGAGCACTATGGTGATTTCAGTCCTGCATCTCCACAGTGGAGCTGCTGTCACTCAGAACAGTAAGAAGAGAAGGGAGTTCACTCTTGGACCATTGACTGCAATGGAATTATTATTTGAGGTGAAAATGTGGCTGGATACAGAAAATGTTCTGTTGGGACAAAAATCTGAATCTTCCTGGAGGGAGGTTCCTCAGAGTCTCCTTTGTCCTTTTAAACCACAGGAAAGAGGCCTGGCACAATCAAAGACACCAATTCAGAATTTCTGAGAGGGGTTAAACATAAGATGGCCAGAGAAATCACAGACCTTTAGAGTCTGTGTCCAGGCTAAATTTGTTAGGAAAATGTCACAACATTTCTCTGTGCCTTGTTCCTCGTACCCCTGGAGAAGAAACCGTGATCCTTTCATGAATGATTCAAGGTGGCTGAGGCTATTTTGAATCAGATCAATGAAAATTGACACTTTGGCCCTTGGCAATTCAGGCTTTGCACAAAGAGAAGTTAAGGTTGCCTGAACTTTTCTCCTTCTGTGGAAATTTGAAGAAAATTATCAGGCTCCTTGAACAGAAGCCTGAGACAGAACTATGGTTTAAATTTTATTAAAGTCATTTCCACTAACTTGAATATCATCATTTAGTGTGTTCTTGCTCACATGGAGGGGTGAGGAATCACACTTTAACTTATGCCAAAGGATATTTTGGCTGTGTAAAGTGTGGGTTTATGCTGTGGGGTTCTAAGAGTGATGGTTTGGGCACCTTTTCTCTCTTCCCTTCCCTTCTCCCCCTTTAATTTCACGTGCAGTGTCTCACCTGAAGTCACCAGAGCAGACAGATGCCAGCAGGATCTGATGGATTCATTCAGCTGGGGCAGAAACTCACCCACTGTGAGAATAAAAAAAACCAGAAATGGTTCAACTTCAGGTCTTGCCCCATGGCAGAAAATTTCACCCCCAGTTAAGGAATCTTGATCCTCCCAAACTTCAGTGGTGTGCAGCAAAATGACATTCCAGGAACTGGGGAGCACTGGAAGCTGAAATCAGTGAACAACAACAGCAGAGAATCCAAGCCAGAGTTGGTCTTTGAGCAACAGGCATTAGAGAGCAGAGACAGTGACTAAAGACAAGGACATTCCTGCCTCAGCAGCAGCAATTATGGAATGGAAACTCTCCTAAGGGAAACCCCCCATGATCCAGACAGTTTGTGCTGGTCAGATGTACCTGAGTTGTAACAGACTGAAATAGGAAACTCTGTAATTCTTAACTGATTTGGTAGAATGGATGGGTTTGCTTTTAAGTAGATCTTTTAAACTGTCTAGAATACAATTTTGAGTACCAGAGGGATTATTCTCACTGATCACAGCTATTTTATCTGACTGATTTCCTTTCTACTCTTCAGTTTAATTCCTGAAACCATCTTCAGCACAATCAGGATTTGCTTCTTTAAAATGCTTATCTCCCCATCCTTAGTCCCAATGAGAACTGAGCAGAAATGTTTGTTGAGCTTATTTCCATATTTACCTGCCAATATCTGACCTTCAGGCCAGACACACAATTTTGACAATAAGGGATGGTTTCTCCTGTAATACCCAAAGATAAGAATATTCAGATATCCCTATGCCCCTCCTGCATCTGCTCTGAGGATTCAGCATGGATGGTCTGACATGGCTTTGGAGTCTCTGTTTTTACATTAATCTGTAAAATAGCAATCTGCTCTCACCGTGGAGTCCCAATGGATATTATATATTGTTTGTAATTTGAAAAATATCCTGATTTTAGTTGCTGAAAATCAGAGAATTAACCCTGATTATTATGGGCACACTTTGCATTTACAGAGGCTTCCAAGTGCTCTGGGATGCAGACAGTAAGACACTTGTGAATCAAAAATCAGCATTGGAGATCTCACCATGATCTCTTCATCCCCAGGCTGTAATCTCAGGTGGGAGATGTTTTTTTTTTCTGGACTGACCACTGCAACTCCACTGAGCCTGGCTGTGTTTGGAAAGAGCCAGAGCACATAATTCATCCTTTAGAAAATGACATTAAGTAGAAGAGATGAACTTCAGAAAAAGAAATGAAGAAGTATTTCCCACGTTAGCATTGTTGGAAATAAGCAGGTTAAAAAAAAAAAGAGATGATTAAGAAAAGAAACATGATTTATAGCAAGAATTTTCCTGTAGCAGATTGCTTACACATATTTCCTGAGCTCCAGGAGGTTTTTAATACAACAATTTGGCTCCTGCACCTCTGTAAATATTTCAAACCATGCTTCTTTCCTGCTAACTCAATTTTGCTTCAAATCCTTCTAGATCTCATTTCTTTTAACTCACACTTTCACCTTATTTCCATACTTCTGGAAAATCTAACATGGAATTCATGAAAAAGCAATGGCTGTATACATAAAACATTCATAAACACCTCACCTCAGAGAAACAAAAATATTCTTTGATAACTGGAGTTTTGTTGTGTTTTTTCAGTGTGCTTGACCATCTCAGGGCAGTTTGAAATATTTAAATATTCATCATACTTTTTTCAAATATGGGATTACTAATCCTCACTAGAACACACATTAGGTGTTTTTTTTTCCCAAAATTAAGGCTCCCACATTATTTTTTTTCACTGAATTGAAGGATGCACCTCCTAGAGATTCCTATAATACAATCTAAGTATTAAAGGTGATTTATTTTGTTTCTCTTAGTTATAGTGATTCTGAGGGGACAAAAAAAACAAAACAAGAACAAAACTCCAAACCCAATCCAGCACTTTTTCCATCTACACTGTTTATGATTCAAGAAAACATACCAGAAATCAAATTATCTTAAGAAAAAAGAGGGTTTCATTATTTGTTTAACCTCATGGACAGGTTTAACAAAGTGCCTCTTTCTCTAAAATGAATATTTTTTTCTGCATGAGCTGGGGATAGTTCTCACCCAGATGTCACAGAAATGCATTTATCAGTGTGTGTTACAGCTTCCAAGGGTTTTGTCTTCAAAGTCAAATTATCCTGGACAAAATAAGGTGCCTACAGCCATTTTGTGGAGCAACAGTGACATTTAGTGGTGGCTGAAACAATTCCTGAATTTTGTTGGTCTTTTAATGACTCCGGGAACATTTAACAGATGCTGTCACTGTTAATTTTCCTTCCCTTCTCTCCCCATTGTTTTGTATATTGTAATGCAGTGTTTGTAAGGGGGTAAAAAGCTCTATTTCTATAATTAATCAACACAGATATTTTGAAAACAAAACTTCTTTGAGGATCTTTATTGGAAATCAGCTCTTTTGCATATCGTGATAAAATGTCTAAATAACCAGAGAAATTTTTCCTCTTTTGAGAATCAGACTGAAGCAGTTCATTGCAAAGATCAGATTGCAAGGATTAGATTTCCCTTATTTACATTATTTATCTTAATTTTTCACCTGTTATGTCAACACTCTGGCATAAAGCTTGGCTCATTCATTTTTGGTTTTGCTTTGAACCTTAAGCAAAAAGGATTTGCTCCTTCAAAGTCCATCTTTCCTATTTGATAGCAAGTGCTGCAGGTTTAAACTGTGTCTGCAGAGCTGTGTTTTATTATATATATATTTTATTTATATATATATATATATTTCTCCTTCTGGTAATTTATTGTCTTGTGCCAGCCTTGTCCCAGCTCCTGGTGCCACTGAAGCTCAGGACAGGGACCCCTGGTGTGGCCAGGTCAGCAGGAGCCTCACAGCTCATTTTATGCTGATCCATAAATTCCCTGAACTTTGCATTGCCCAAAAAACCAGTGAGTTGCAGGATCTGAATGACTCCAAATCACAACCAGCTCAGCCAAATTATCCCTTGAGCTGCTTCCCAGCAGCACTGCAGGCACATGGCTCCAAAAAGAGACTCGTTTGGAACTGTGAGGATATATTTTCCAAGGAAATAATGGGCTGTTTGGTTGGTTGGTTGGTTTTTTGTATTTATGAAAGAATAAAAATAATATCCAGTTTAGCAAAGTTCTCCAGAGTCTCAGATGTGCAGAAGCAGCACAATCAAAAATCACCGCATTTTCTCCTCCTTTCCATCATCTCCCTCCTTCCTTGCATTTCTTCCTTCCTTTGCTCTCTACCCCTTCTCTTCCCTTCTTCCTTTCCAGCTTTCCTCTCAATTCCCTTCTCCCTCCATCCCTTCCTCTGTTCCTTCCAACCTCCCTCTTCTTTCTCCTCTCCATCTTTGGCACAGACTGAGAGCCCTCAGAACACTTCCCAAACCTGGGAATGTTTTCCTTCCATGGTGGAGGGATGTTCTCTAAAACACCGTCCAAGTCATCTTTTCTCTTCTTGCTCTTCATTATCCCACCTTCTGTTGCTTTTATCCAATATCTGCACTGATAACCAAAAGGTGGCTGCTGTGCTGAGTGAATTTATTGTTGTTGTGAAATGGGAGCAGTTCCCAGACCTGTTTCCAATCCTGGGAATGGCAGCCACATGCTGTCTCCCAAAAATGTGGTTTTCCCTTCCCTCCACTCCCACACGATGGTTTTGCAATGTGGGTAAATCCTTAGGCAAGGGTTCTGCTCCAACAGCAAGGTCATGGAGAACCTCCAGAAGACAGAATTTCTACACAATCTGGTCAGGTTTGCAAGGCTTCAAGTCCTCTCCTAATCAGAAGGGATTTCTCCCTCAGTGACTTGGTCCACATAGAATATTTTTCTAATTTTTTCCCATTTATTTAGGTTTTTCCACAGATTGGAATCTTAAGGATATCACAATATACATATAAATAAATCAGTTTTTAAAATGTTTTAACATCCATCAGAATATTTGTAACATGAAACAGAGAATATTACAGGGAATTATATAAAACCTTGGCTAGTTGCTACTCAAATAACTGAACCTTTTACTTTTAAATTTTCACCTGTGTCTTCTCTTTGCTGTTCCTTCAATCCATTTTCTTAACCTGACGTGATCAACCCAAACTGGATTAGGAATGGATTCCACAACAATTCCACAACATCCTGGCCTGAATAACTTGAAATGCAAGGCAAGAATTGCCAAACAAAGTTACTCAGGCACACGTTTATCTTTAGAAATACATGTTTAGTATCTTTTACCTTTAGAAACACGTGCTGAATAATATTAAAATATTTCAGAGAGACCAAATCAGCACCATAATTGATAAGGAAAAGTTATGAAAATGTTTGTTTTAGCAATTTCAAAAAGACCTGTGAAACTGGCACAGTTCTGAAAGCAAAACAATATATTTTATCTCTATAAACCATGGATTTTCATACAGCATTGCAGAACAGGGGGAAATGTCAGAAGGTGTTTTGCCACCTTCTTTTATTGCTGCCATAATCTAAATAATCACCTTTTATTGCTGCTGTAATCTAAATAATCACCTCTATTCCAACCTGCTGGTTTGCACCCCTCAGCCCTGTGTGTGCACAGCTCCCACCTCGAGTTTTCTTTACTCAATCCACATTTGGTGGCTGCAATTAAGGCAGGAAATATAACACAGTGTTATCATAGTTTTCACTTTGGAACTTTGCTGGTAACTCAGGGCAGCTGCAATCCTCATTGTTATGGCAGACCCATATTCCCTTTCACTGCTAATCACTGATTAATTAGGAAACAGACCTGAATTCATCTTCCCCACCCTGGAAAATGAAAAGTTGTGTTACTCACTCACAGACAGGGAGAAACCTTTGGAAAGCAAAACTTCTGCTTGTGGACTTGATTCCAGTAAATTTCACGCAAATGGTGTGAAAACTCATTCTGTGCATTTGTTTCAGTAATAAAGTGAATGGTGTGAGGCACAACTCCTCTACATCATTTGGGCTTTGAGATCCTTCTCAGCTTGTGTCTGAATATTTAATCAAAATATTTAATCAAAATTCATCCCCATGTTTATGTCACCACTAAAGAACACGAAAAACAAAACCACTAAAGAACCACAAAAGAACAACCCAGTGAAGAACCAGATTTGCCACACAGCTCTGAGCAATAGCTCAGACTTCAGAGTTGCCTTATTTATAATTTCTTGGTACAACAAGAGGACAAATTGGTGGGTTTTTTCCACTGACAAGTAAATTTTGCCTTTCTTCAGCAAATCTTTCTTTTGCTTCCCAGCCCAAAGCACATTGCTAATACTGTTAAACACATCAATGTTTTCCTTTTGGAGCTCATGGTTTTCACCAAGACAATAAATTCACTCAGCACAGCAGCCACCTTTTGGTTATTTTGCATGAAATGCAAGGAAGGATGATGATGGAAAGAATGAGACAAACCATGGAGAAGAAGGAGAAAAAAGAAGGACTGGCCTAGACTCTAAATCCTCCATATTGCTTTATATATATTACTATATACTAAAATCTTAAATTCTAAGTTTAAGACTGTGACATTACACAATCCTATTCAAACTCCACACCCATAATCCCAGTTCTATCATTCAATTTTGGAAGCCTCTTCCATGGCCTCAGGTCAAATGTAGTGTTTGTTTGAGTATCAGTGCCTGTTTGAACAGAAATCCTGAAATTCTCAGTGCCCAGGGTTCCAACAGGTACAGGTCCCTTCCATCAGCCCAGAGGTGCCAGTTCTTTGTGCAAGGACATATATGATATATGAATTATGAGGAAACCTTCCTGGTGCTTGGAAACATCAGGATTTCTCTAGTTTGGGGCTGAGCAGAGCAGTGAGCATGGAAAAACCCAACACATCCTCTTTCCTGCTGCCCAGACCTCTGTTTGAGCCCTGTAATCTCTCAGGGAGTGAAGCAGAGAGTTACCCAAGCAGCAGAGAGCTGCACAGACCTGCTCAGAGCTGCTGGCACCAAATACCAGGGCACTCCCTGCAGCTGCACCCTCCCAAAAAACATCTGTGTCTCTCTGGCACTCTGCAGGCAGCAGGAGTTCCACACTGCCCTGGAGTCTCTGCCCACCATGGATGGCTCAGAAAAGGCTCCCTGGCTGAGGGGGGAAACTCCTCAAATGTGTAACGGGGTGTGAACGTGGGGAAAACCAGAGGAAAATGCCACCAGAGCTCTTCTGCTTCGTCCTCTGCGCTCTGAGTGCAGCAAATCTCTCAGGTAAATGGCTGAAAGGTCTTCACTGGGCTGAGCCAGAGGACAGAGAGGCTGTGAGTAACAAAGTCTGTCGTTTTTGTCTGGTACCATTTGAGTCAAAGGAGTGCAAGCTCAGGTGATCTTAAATTTTAATTCTTTTTCTAAAATGAGGATCAGAATAAGCAAATGAATAAGGCAACCTGTAAATGCCATTCTGCAGGTCATGAACTCTAAAGGGAAATTTCAGTTCAGAAGGAATTTAGGTGACGCTGTATTTGTCTCTGCTCTTTTGCTGTTCTGTGAGAAGCTGAACTCTCAAGTCTTCCTTCAGTGCTGATCACTGAGCACAGGGATGCTCTGCCTGTGGATGGATGCAGGGTCAGAGAGGAAGGATATAAAGTGCTAATTAACAGTTCAAATTGCTCCTCTGAGGGTCTCCTTCACCATGGAAGGAGAACGTGAAACTGCTAATCTGATTCTCAAGTAAATGCCACACAGAGGACCCATCTCAAATCTCCTGACTGCATTCCTCAAGTGTTTGCACTGTCAGTCCTCTACAAAGCAAACACAGGTTGTTTTCCCTGGTCCAGGTTTCCTAAATGGGCCATTTTAGGTTGTGCCAACAAAACTCTGGTTGTCCTGTGCTCCATTTTATTTCATTTTACAGCTGCCTCCTTATTTATTTATATTATTATTTATAATTCTCAGATGCTCAGACAGAATCCAGTGACAGCATCAAGTGGCTTCTGCTGGGAAAGTTTATCCTGTGCAATAGAATTATGACAAATGTGTTTTAAAAGATGACAGAGCTGGGCAACTATTCTTTAAAGAAAAGTGAAGTTGTTTTTTCTGTGTTTTTTTTGCTGCAAGCCTGGCTACCTGAGTGCTGTTTCCAGGCAGGAGCAGTGCTGCCTGTGTGGGTAGTGACTGCCAGCCTCTCACACTGTGACAGAGAGTAGGAGGGAAAGCTGGGATAACTCACACTGTGTCTGCCATTCTCCTGGCCTCGACCTGAAATATAAAAATTCATGTCCCAGTCTCCTTTCTGAGCAGAGAACATTCATTTGGTTGAGTGTTTGTGCCCTAAGCTGCCCCTGTGGCTGTGCAGGGCAGACTCCAGGTCAGAAGACAGAAGTGTGTTCCTGTCCAGCCCAAATCTGGGGGTTGATTTTGGGTGTTGGGGACCAGCCAAGGGGGATGCACCAGGGTCTTGCCTTTTGCTGTGAGTTTGTGTAATCAGAGGATGAGGAAGGGATGTCCCCAGAGCCTGCAGGTTGGAATTCTACCCAAAGAGATTTTAGCATGATTTATTATCCTTGTCTAAATTACTGTTTCTGGGACTTAGAGATGGATGGCTTTCATTTTCAATGTTTAGTTAACAAAGAAATGCTTTTATCTCCTCAGGATGTTATAGACACTATTTTCTTGTTATCAGTGTCCAGAATTTGGAATTCTCTTGTCAGATTCCCCTTCACTGAAATTTCCTCAAAAGCAGAGTCAGACCATGCTCCAAGACACAAAAAGCTGGTGGCATTGTTGTCCTCCAGATTAGCAAAAGAAGATTAAACAATATAATAACTGAAAGTTAAAAAACCAATGCTTGTTACCACAACAGGAAGGATTTCTCAGCCTTATATATAAAATTTTAAGGGATATGCAGGTAAAGCACTCCTGAACACTGTGCAGCACCAAGTCTGAGTTTGCTGTTTTTTCTTGTGTTTGTTGAAGCCCTGAAAGGAGATAATATTATGAATAAAGAGGTAATTGTATTAATATTTTTAGTGTTCACATACTCTTAGCAGTAGATAGTGGTGATAGTAGTGATGAAGGAACAGCAAGTAATGAGGAAATTATTATATTTTTCTATATTCACAAGGATATTAAAATGTATCCCAGAGGAATAAAACTTTATAAAGGTTTATTTAAGGTATTTTAAACTGAAAAGTGAGACAGACAAATGTACTAGATTTGACCATGTGGGCTTTTAATTGTAATTCTCTAACACACAGAGAATAAAAATACTAAATTAAAAGGGTCATCACCATTCTAAATGGAAATGTGTTCTTTGTGTAACAAATTAACTAGAATATACTGCTGATAGAGTAGGAAACAAAAATGCTATTTACACAGAAAATGCCATTTCTTTGGCATGACTGGAGACATTAGGGAGAGAGTCAATACCCTGGCTTGAGTGAGTGTAATTTGGCTTTCCCTGTGAGGCTGATAGTGAATCCAGGATCAGATGGAAATGTGGCAGCCCTGGGCTCTCATCCTCTGGGTCCTGCCCATGCTCTCTGTCCAGTTTTCCTTTTCCTTCAAAATGAACAGCTGATGGATTATTTCAGCATTCAAACAAAGCACTGCACTGTTTGCCCTCAGTGCTGTTTATATAACCCAGAATTGTCTTTCCTCCCACTGTGAAACTGGTATTTGTTACAATTGCTTTGTGGGCTGTTGCAACAGATGAGTGGGAGAAACCATCAATGTAATTTGCCTGGCTGTGACACAGGATTATGTCTAGATCAAAAGTACTCTGGAAAAGCATGAACCTCTCCTCCAAACCATAATTTTCAGCATATAATGCCAATAATGCCAAACAGAAACTTAAATCAGTCAGCTGCTTTTATAGAGGGACACACATTGCTATTGGGTACAGAGTTTTTCCTAATGAAAGCAGGAGAGAATTCTGATTTTTGCATGAACTTCTGTGGTTCAGCTGAAATTGGGGTGGCAGTCACGGTGCCAGTAGAAGGCTCACTGGTTTTGACAAGAAAAACTGCACTAAGCCAAGGAAATGAAGATTGGTCTCACCAGATAAGAAATAACCCTTGGGCTATTAAAAGACTGATAGTCCAATTCAGAACTCTCTCCTTTTAAAATAGGTTTCTAGACAGTTTAATAATATAGGGTTTAGTACTATTGAATGCCAAAAAAATTTCATCAAAAATGTCCTGAAGTCAAGAGTTGAAAAAATAGGAAAACCTTCAGTTCCTGGAGCTTCACTGTGTCTGTGAGTCCTGTGGAGAAGCAGTGTTTGATCATGGAAATTAAATCTGGTATGGAATTCACACACTTCGGGATACCAAATTCCCAAATTAACACGGGAACCAAGCACAAGGAAAAGTAGCAAGAAATCTGAATGTTGAGAAGCACGGAGAGCACAAGAGACCAAATGGGTGGTTTGGTTTTCTTTTCCAACCTACTTCATCCTGTGATTCTGCTGCAGTGGGAAGACCACTAAAAACTTTGCTTTTTTCACTTTTTAAAGACTAAAAGTGCTTTGGCCACAGTGCTCTGAGTGCATGGACCCTCAGCCTACCAGAACTGAGCTGGCAGAGAGTGACCCTTCTGTTGCCTAAAGGATGAGGAAGAAAATGTTTCATCCCAGAGAAACCTGAATTTTATTTCAAAGGGCAGCTGAGCATTGTGCCAACAGACCTGTATGACTTGTGCCAAAAAATTACAAAAGAGTTGGCACAATGGTTCCCCACATCATTAGTGATTGTATAAAGATATGATACAGGAAATTAGACTATTGTTCCAGTGCTTAAAAAAACTTTGGTCATGGATTTGTCAGCCACTGACAATTTACTGGTTAACTTTGTAAACATGGCTCAGGAGAAAACACCCTTTTTGGTGACAGTTAGAGACTATTAGATGTGCAATCTGGTTAAATGAAATAAATTTAATCAAAAAATAATGTTTAAGTACCACATTGTGATAGCACTGTTGCCTTGTTTTGGGGAGAGTGTTCAGTGGTGGGTTGATAGAAACCAGTCCATCCATTCCTCCCTCCCAGTGGTTCTTTGGGAATCAGTCCCTGCTGAGCAGAGAGAATGGGATTTTCCTTGGCCATGGAATTATTTATTCTATGAATAAACTTTGATCACAGCACACAGACCATACACTGTCAGCACCCTGCAGTGTGAAAGGAGCTGTCCCAGAGCTGGGATCTCCCAGGGCAGCGAATCCAGCCTGGAAAGGAGCAGCACATTTGGAACCACGGCCTTCTTGGGACAGTTTATGGAGTGCAACAGAGCCAAGTCTGTTAATTGGTTTTATTAAATCCAATTGGGCTTGGCTTTTTCCTCCTATCACAAAAACTGAGCTGGGAAAGCCCTGCTGAGGTCACTGTTACAGTGCAGCTCTCAGTCTGGGATGGGCAGCATCCATCAGCTTCAGCCAGGCAAGGAACTGTCTGTCCTGAACCAGAAGTGAGCCAAAATTAAAAATTCATCCATCTTTGGAAGCTGTTCACTACTCCAAGCTCTTGGTCAAAGTGTTTTAGTGATACAATTAAAAACTCTGAAATAAGGCAAAGGATCAATTTTAGCTGAGCTGCTCCATCCTTTCTTCTTCTCTGCAAAATACTTCAGACACTGAAGTGACTATAATGAAATGAAGCATGTGTGTTTCTGATGCAAAACACTGTTTTGCACTACTCTTCTAAGCTTTTTTTTTTCTTTTTTTTTTCCCAGTAAATCAGTTTTTTTTCCTTTTCTTTTGCTGGTATTTTTAGGAGGAAATGCTTTGTTGCCAGCACCTCAGAGTATCTCCATTCTTTCAACCAACATGAAACACTTCTTAACTTGGAGTCCTGTGATCGTCCAGGGAGCGACTGTGAGATACTCAGTTGAGTTTCAGGGGTAACTACTTGATTTTTTTATTATTTTTTTTCTTTTGGAACATTGTTTATCTCAACTTTAATTTTTTTGATGTCTTGATCCTATTCAGTTCACACGTATAAGAGAAGTTTGATGCTTTAATGAAAAGTGGGGAAAAATTCCTTTTGTTCCAATTTTGGGATGGTTTGCAGGTTAATAGATACCTGAGTAATCCAATGGCAATCCAATTCCATATAAAAAATCTGCCTCTATCCAAGAATTCAAAAGTTGAGAAGATTTTCAACAATTTATTTAGAAGAGGAAGGAGGAAAACATTGAGCTTTAATTCTTGTGAACCTTTTAAACATTTGACACACACCACAGGAGGTTTCTGCTACATCTTGAGCTCTGACTTTTATTACAGTCTGGCTTTGGAATTGGGCATGATCAAATCAAGTGAGTGGGCAGGGCTTGGTGCATCAACACCTCCCACAGCACCGAGCTGCATTTGGCTCACAAACTCAGCCCAGGGTGATTTTCTCCAGATAAAATCTCAAACACACCCACATTGCTCCAAACACCCCAGTGCATCCCAGTACAGGTTTTACCTGGAAGGAACCCACGAGCAGCCTCAGCTGCACAGATACAGCTCCTGTCAGACTGCTGCCTCATCAGTTGGATCCTCACATGGGGCACCATTAAAATGTGGGATTTTATCTTCTTTTTTTGTGTTAGAGCTGGGATTAAACACACGGGAGCTGTAGTTTTTGTCTTTGGTCTTAGATGTTTATTAATTCTTATCTATAGTAGAGTCTCTCGAGTTGTGAGCTCTAGCTAACAAGGCAGGAAATGGCTCTGTCTCTAACTCTTTCCAAGGTTTTTTAAGCACTATTCATCCAATAACGACATGACACCTGTATTATTTATACTTTTAACTCAATAATCAAAAACTCGAGGTCCACAATGCAGAGTTTCTTACCCAATTAGAAAGAAACCACCCAAACCCATGAAGAAGAGGGTAAAAGAAGAAGAGCTTGACCTACACCCTAAATCCTCTATCTTGATCTATATATATTACCATACACTAAAACCTTAAATTCTAAGTTTTGCACCTTGTGATATCACACAATCCTATTCAAACTACACACCCATAATCCCAGTGCTGTCACTCAATTTTGGAAACCTGTTCTATGGCATCAGGTCAAATGTAGTGTTTGCTTAGGGGTCACTGCCTGTTTGAACAGAAATCATGAAATTCTCAGCCTCCAGGGTTCCAACAGCTGCCTGTGTTCTTCCTCTCCTCGGCAGGGAATACGAGCGGGAATACGCCAACGGGAGCTGGATCCCCATCTCAGAGTGTTCCCTCACCACAGCCACGCTCTGCAACATCACAGAGGACATCTCAGCCACTGTGGCCTACAAGCTGCGTGTCAGGGCACAGCTTGGGGCCACCAGCTCACCGTGGGCCACCACCAAGGGCTTCTTCAGCCCTGCCATGAGTGAGTCCCGCTCTTAAATTGCGTCTTCTGCAAGTGTTGAATTCTCAGAGCTGGGTGTTGGTGTGTTCTCAGGTGTCTGTTTGTGCCCAGTGTGTGGCACACAGAGCCCAGGCATGCACAGAGCACACTTTGCTTCTCAGCTCCTCTCACACTGGGTTTGGGGTTTCCCTTCTCAAAGTTCTCAGACATGAGTTCATCACAAGACACACCCAAATTCATCTGTGATTGAATGTCAAGGGTTTTAAAGATAAGCAAGATGAAAGCAGGATTTTCCTTTTGCAGGTTGGTCATTCTTATCCTTAGATTTAAAGGTTTCTGACCATCTAGGCTTGCTGGCATTTAATCCAAGCCATGTAGTCACCTCTAAGAGGTCCAGAATCTGATCCTAAGGGAGTTTTACTCTGGAAAACAGCCCTGTCATGCTCTGTCTGCCTTGTATTGTCCTGCAAATCCCACTCCATGGTTCTCTCTTCCCATGGTGGCAGATCTAGGAAATAACCTCAGAAGAGGAGAGAAAACTGGAACCCACATCACTAATTTCATCCAAGCAATGCAGGATGTTTTCTCCATGTCCTTCCAAGTCCTGCAAAGCCTGAGGCTCAGCTCAGCCCAAGGATCATGTTGCAGCCTAAAATGAGCCTACTCATTCCAGGATTTCTCTGGAATCATTTCCTCTGTTCTCTGCCATGTAATCAACAGCTTTCAGCCACAAAAACTGTGCTGGGAAATCTCTGCTGAGGTCACTATTAGACTGCAACTCTCATTGGGATGGGCAGCATCCCTCAGCTTCAGCCAGGCAAGAAATTGTCTAAACCAGAAGTGACCATATTAAAACTTCATCCATTTTTGGAAGTTATTCACTACTCCATGAAGGAGAAGTCCTCACCCACACAGAGGTCTGGGTCAAAGCAGCACCATCAGAAGTGTCACCTAAGCAGTTGAATGTGTGGAGGCACAGTCTAGATAGTGCTTTAGATAAAAAATCCTTCCCTTTTCAGTCACAGATAGAGGCACAGACCTCACTGTCAGGCAGTGCCAGGGGAAGGACATCCCTGAGACTGACAGGAACAAAAGCAGCAGCTTCTCGTGGTTCAGTGAAGTATTTGGCAGCTTGTTCCTGTGTCTTAGGGACCCCAAAACACTCTTCTGACTGAGCTGTGACAGTTCAGAGCCTACAGCTTGCACTGGGATTCAGTGTGAATGTGGCAGATGTTTAAAAGAGAAAGAAAAGTCACTGTAAGTTCTTGTCCTTCTGCATTTTTACTGCTCTGCTGTCACACCTCTTAGGAAAGCTGGCACTGAGTCTGAGAGGAGTTAAGGGATTCAAACCCAGCCCATAGGTTCTGTCAGGAAGGACTCTGCTTTATCAGAGAGACTCTTCTTAATGAAAAGTTTATAAGCTGGAAATCCATCCATATTCTTAAAGCAAATATTGCCTTGCTTTTAGGTTGGCTACAGGCTTGATATCAAACTGAAACTAGCAGAAAAAAACTTTAAAAAACGAATTAGTGATTGGGTTCATCCAAGTGAAATGTGACTGTGATTTCTGACTGTCACGGCTCTTCCAGCCTGCACAGCCCCAGTGCCAAAGGCACAGGGATAGAAGCACAACAATATGATAACACATGGAAACCACTTTGAAAGGATCTTCCTAAAGCAAAAAATTTACTCAGTCTTCCCTCTTCATTTCTCAACACTCAAATAGTCAGTTGGAATCCAGTGTGCCAGCACAGAGCTAAATAGAAATGCTCCTGTTTTTTTAGCAGCTGCATCTTGCAATGTCCTTTTGTTAATACATTAGCACAATATTAGTTTTTAACCTCCAAATGATATCAGGTTTTGTTACTTTTGGGGTTTTTTTTTTTAGTTTTGAGATGTGGTGCTAAGGAGATTTTCACTTTTTTTTTTTTTTTTTTTTAAGCATTCACTTAAAAGTACAAAGTAGATTTCTAGTCCTCCCATATGTGGCACATTCATCATGTACATGCTTGGATTTTATATTTTCATATTGCTCACTATTAGTGGCAATTCACTGGATGTAAGAGCAAATTCTATTAAGGACATCTCTTCTCTATGGCACTATGCATCACCCTCCTTCCTTTCCTGAAAGCAAAGAGGCTGAGATGGGTTTCAGCTACAGCAGAGTGGTAAAAAAAATGGCAGAGCTAAGTGTGAATAATGGCACAAATAAATAGTGCAAACATGATCTCTCTACTGCCTTGAACCTCCCAGTTCATAAATGTACAGCACAGTCTCATCTATGCTCGATTGACTCTCATCATTTCACTAATATCCCTCAGAGCAGAATCCCAGACAAAACCAAGCTTTGAATATCAAAGTAAGCAGGAAGCAAATTGCCTAAAGATTTACTTGCATACATTTGCAAAACCTGAAGTCACAGCACATCATCAGCCCAAGTCTGTCTAAAACCATGCAAGACACTAAAAAGAAAATCAGGATTCATGTGGATTACCCTGAGGCTCATAATGCTTTTTCCTTCACTTTTGAATAACTGCCAAAATTCCCATGAAAAGCAATTGGTTTCTCATCTCCTGTTCTGTGTGTCAGAGCTGAGCTCATGCCCAGGAGCACGAGAGCTGACCTGATGTGGTGTCCCAGCTCCTGTGGCCCAGCTGGTTCTGCTGCACTTGTTCACGTGGGACCCTCAGGCAGCTCCTCCACTGGAGAAAATTCAAAAAGCCTTTCAAGTTCTGTGCAGCTCAGCTCTTGCCAAATTCCTGTTTGCAAAGCCAGCCACGGTCCTTCTCCTGCTGAAAGTCTGTTTGGACACACTGGGAGGAGGAGCAGAGAGGTTTCTGCCCCACTGCAGCAACAAGCTGTTCTTGCAGATTAATGTCATTCCAGTGGTCACAGCAGAGCCTCTCTCCCTCTCCTGGCTGGGCACAAGGGGGATCTCAGGGCTGTCTCTGGGTGGTAATGGTGGTCTCTGTGTTGGCAGCTTCCCTGACCCCCCCTGAGCTGAGGGTGGTGGCAGATGGGCACCATGTCCTGGTGGAGTTGGCAGACATGGGACCCTCCTTCCAGTTCCGGGTGCTCTACTGGAGGAAGGGCCAGGAGAGCAGGGTGAGTTTTACCCCCAGGGTTTAGGCAATGACGGAGAGGGATGTGCACAGAGCCTGTTTGCCAATCTCTGCTCCTGCTGTGGGGCTGAGGATCCTCCTGCCTGGAGGGGGTTTGTGCCACCTCACCCTGCACACACCAGTGGGATGCTGTGGGTTCCTCATGGAGAAGCCTGTCTGTTCTTTCCACATTTCCTTCTCTGGGCAAAGAAATCCCCTCTCATTCCTCAACTACAGCTAGAAACCAGAGGTCAGGAACCAAAGGTGCTTGTTTGTTCTCCCTCTAAACATCATCGACTCAGATCATGATTAAGGTGTCATGCTGAGGTACTGAAAAACTTTTCTCAGTTTTCTGAACCAGAAATTGCAGCATGAGTAGTCCTTGATGGATTTTTTTTTTTTTTTTTCTGATTTTCAATCTGTGTAAACTTCTAGCTTGTACCACTTCCTGCAAAGAGGAATTCTGCAGCCCAACTCTTGTGCAGTGTCAACTTTGATTTGGGGATGAAAGAGAGAACAATTATTCCCCATTCACTTTCCCTACCACTCTATTAGTTTCATATTCTGTATCTTTTTCCAGGCCAAGGATTCTCAGACTATTCAGCTGTTCCCTGTGGAAACCCTCACAGCTATTTTTGTCTCCAGCAGGGTGGGCAGGGAGAGACCTGCAGAGTCCAAGGTGCAGGAACACTCTGTGTTAGCACCATAAAACAAAACAAATCTTCCCACTCCCCTGTCTCTCCAGCAATTGTTAATGTGGTTACCACAGAGCTGACAATCCCATGGATCATGAACCCTAGGCTCCTGTTTTGGATGGAGGATGCTGTGAAAATGTAGGAGAAAAAATCTCATGAGCATAATTCCACATTTATCAGTCTTGAATTGCATTTGTTGCTTTATTATCAGATCCTCCTGCTGCTCTTCACTGTTGTCTGTCATCTTTACTATTGTGAAGGGGGTATCAATTTTCATTTTTCTTCATGATCACCTCTGCTGATACATGATTCCCCACCATGACTTCCTGCCACTCTCAATTAGCAATTTATTCATACAAAAGTCCTTAGTCTATAAGGAGGCATCAGGAGCAGGACTGCCCACTGTGAAATCCAGCCAAATGAGATCAGCCTTGTCCATGGGCTTTCTGACACCTCAAAAACAATCAATAGGTTTGTATCTGATTGTGTTTTATGAATAAAATATTAAATCTTCTTCAGTATGTGATCTTAATGACCTCAACATTAATTCCAAAGTTCAGAACACTTTCTGCCAACTGGACTGTTGCAAACATTAATTTTGCCGGTCAATACAAGTCCTATGCTGGGAGTCTTATTTTTTTATTATTATTATTTTTACATTTGACGTGTCTCATTTGACATTTTTGCAAGAGGTCACCCCAGGTAGTCACAGACCTGATTTTACTCTTGAAATCTTTTCAAACTAATGGCTCTCCATATCACATTTCTGTGGAGAAGGCTATTTTGATAGTGGGAAGAATTTGCCCTGCCAGAAGAGCCCTCCAGGCTTGTTGGAGTTTTCCATATGTGTGTGGAGCTGGAGGCTGATCAGCCCTTCTGTGAGAACAGGTTTGCATCTGCAGCACAGAAAGAAGAGCAGCTGGGGAGCTGTTACCCACCCTCTGGTGGCTGGGGACACTGGAAAAAGCAAATTCATTTTGCCAGCAATGAATGCAGACCTATTTATGGCACTAAAGTAATGTACTGCTGACCACAGGCTGTTTAAGCTTTGCTGGAGCGTGTTACAGTCACACACACCAAATTCACTCAGCCCTTTATGAGCCCAGCCCTCTCTGAGCTCTCTGGCACAGCTCTCACCCCCCTATCACAGCATGGTGATGATTGTGGCATCCATCACACCCAGAAAAACCTCAGATGAGTCCAGACCTCAGACATCCCCCTCCTAGCAGGGTACCAGGTTCTGGTTTAGTGTTGTGGCCCAGCATCATCCTCATGACTCCTTGGCTCATAGCTTCTTCCTTCCATCCCCTCCTGCCCTTCCCCAGGTGTGTGGGCTCATTCTGCACTCCACTGGGCTTTCTTGTTGGCTACTTTCATCCTTTTTTTGTTCTACTCACACAGGACTCAGACATCCCCTGCTGCTCCCTCCTTTTCTGCCTGGACAAGCATCATGGTGATCCTGGATCATTTTTTGAGTCTTCTCTTTTCTATATCTCTATTCTTTACACTTATATCTGGAGCTCTGTAGCCTATTATTGCATTCCTAGCTAGTTTTCCTTGTATTTTTCTTCGTCCTGATACACAGAAAGACAAAACATATTCCAAAACCTCTATCCTGTCTTGGTTCTTCTCAGAAACCAGGGCTGAAAACCATCTCTTTGAGACACATTTTCCCCACCAAACTTCAGTTCCATCTGAGGGGGGAGGATTTAGAAGGGGCCTGAACTTGGTGGGGGGGAGAGGGGGAAGGGAATTGCATCACCACTTGTGCTCCTAATTGGTACTTTTTATGTCAATTATGCTGCTTTACTAAACTTATAAATCTATATTCACCCTCTGGGGGGGGGGTGGGCTTTTTGTGGATATTTTCCATCTCTACCCATTGAGGTCTCCAACAAAGACCAACCTTTGTATTACCTCCTATAGTAATATTATCTCAATAATATTATTATAGTATTGTTGTTTCATTACTATGTCATTTCATTACGATATATAATGTTGTTTCATTACTATATCGTTTCATTACTATATCATTTCATTACTATATATAATGTTGTTTCATTACTATGTCATTTCATTACTATAGTGTGTTGTTTCATTTCCAGGTTCTTTAAGGCATCACTATCAGGATAAATCTGTGTGTTGTTGCATTTCCAGGTTCTTTAAGGCATCACTATCAGAATAAATCTGTGTGTTGTTGCATTTCCAGGTTCTTTAGGGCATCATTAGCGGATGTCAGATCCTTGCCCTGATGTTTTGTGTTCTGGGCCCGTGGCAGGTGCAGCAGAAGGTGATGAAGGGGCTGAGCTCTGTGGTTCACCTGGACGCGGTGGAGGCAGGAGCTGAGTACTGTGTGAAGGCTCAGACACACGTCGAGGCCATCAACAGGAGCAGCAGCTTCAGCCCCACGCAGTGTGTGAGGGCACAGGGTGAGAGCCAGCCCTGCTCCTGCTGCCCTGCTCTGCTCCTGCCCAAAGCTCTTCTTTCTGTGTCCACCCTGTTTGCAAACGTGCTGTGTTTGTTCCTTGGGAGAGCTGAAACAGGAAGGCTCAGGAGTGCAGCCCCCCTGTCTTGGTTTAAGCCAAATTTAGGGAAAAAACCCCAAATGGGATCCATCTGGGAAGCAAACCCAAACAGGCCTTCCCCCAACTGATCCAGGAAAGAATTTCCTTGGAGAAAAATGGGAAAAAAAAATACGTATTTAAGAAACAAAGCACCCACAAGCCTTTAAAAATTAATAATATGAAACAATAAAACCTCTTGCTGCTCTGGAGAGAGATGGCAAAATGAGAAAGTCCTTGCTGGGGGTAGCTCAGCTCTCTCAGTCTCTGTCAGTCCCTCCAGAGGTTCAGGCCCTGGTGGGCTGCAGGTGCCAACTCCTGGTGATCTTCTGGGTTTTCAGTCCAGAGCAGGTTTAAACAGTCCCAAAAAAAAGGGAAAAAACAGCCCAGGGAACTTCTCTGCCTCAGCTAGCTAAAAACTAAAAGCACAGCAGATCTCTGTCCCACTGTCTGTCCGTGCTGTAGATGACACAGTCCAGGAACAGAGTATGGAGGAGTCAGAGCAGTTTCAGAAAACAAACTCTGAGCTTCTTTCCTCCCTTCTCTCTCAGAACCAGTCTGAAAGGTACAAGACATAACATCCAACACAAACAGAACAGACTGTTGGGGTTACAAGCACCACAAAGTCACCCCAGGGCACCCCCACACTGGCACTGCAGTTTGCTGGGGAGGGATGTCCCCAGGGTGGGGACAGAGCAGCCACACAGGGCTCAGGCTGGCTGCAGTGAGTGCCTGGTCCCTGAAATGTCTCTGAGAAATTTTTCTGTTTCCAGGTGACACGTCCATGTGGCTGGTCACTGCCCTCCTCTCCTCTGCTGCCTTTGCTGTGGCAGCTTTAACCCTGCCTCTCCTTACCTGGAAAATAAGTAAAATCTTCCAATATTCCTGTTGCCCTGATGCTGTCCTGCCAGACACACTGGTAACTTTTTTTTTTTTTTTTACTGTGCTTTATTGGTTTTTAGCGTGCTGGGTATTCACAGGAGCACAGGGCAGGCAGAAAAAGCAGATTCCCAGGAAGCTTTGCCCATTCCAGCTGAGCTGCAGGGATCCAGCAGCCCTGAACTGGCTGCAGAGCTGTCACTGCCTTTGGCCCTGAGTTCTGGGCAGGGAAGATGCTCCTGGTGCTTGTAGGGAAATGTTTTGGGAGGCAGGGACTGACCCTGGCCGAGCAGCTGCTCCCTGACCCAAACAGCTGTGCCACTGTCAGAACTGCTCCATGTCCCCTGCTACCCGCTCTGGGCTTCTCAGCAACTTGCTAAGGAGAAATCAATCAAAAACTCCTCAGGAATGTGTTTAAATGTCCAGTTCAAGTGAGAATGGAGGTTAGCAGAGTCTGTGGGTACTCTGGGCAGCTGTGGCAGGAAGGATCAGAGGAACACTTCATGGGGAAAAGGACAAGCAGACTCACTCAGCAGCCTGAGGGATGAAGTTTGAGTGAATGCATTTCTTTTCCAGAAGGAATCAGAGCTCCCCACCCAGCTGATCCTGCAGAGCAGTGAAGACACTGAGCAATGTGACCTGACAGTGGTGGTGATGCCCTCAGAAGAAGCTCCTCAGCTGTGGATTCAAAAAGCACTTTAGAGCACCCCAGAAAACAAACAAGCCCTTTGCAGCATCTTCATTCCTCAACATCAGGAGCAAGTGAAGGTGACAACTGCCAGCTCCTGCCCTTGGCCCTCGTTTCCTTACCCAGGAGCAGACATGGGGTGACCCAGGCTCCCTCTGCAGCCACACTGCTGCTCCCAGGGCAGAGCTCACCAGAGCAGGACATGGAGAGCCCAGTCCTCAGTTCCAAACCATTTCAGCCTCAGATGGCTAACCCAGCTGGAATGACCAGGGAAAGAAATGCAGACCCTGAAGTGAGGTCACGTTCCTTGAACAGGGCAGTGAGTGGCTGTAGCATCCTCATCTGTGCACAGATCACAATGCTGCTGCCACCAAAACTTGCAGACAGCACCATGAGGGGATGCCTGGCTTTCATCAGTGCTATAGAAGGAGGGATGTGGGAAACAGCCAGATTTCAGAAGTGGTTGGAGGGAGCACTGAGAGGGAGCAGAGCTCTGCAAGACCAGCAGCATCACTGACAATGTACAGCCCCAATATCACTCAACCAATATCAGGGTGTCAAAAATGCAAAAGCTGTGTGCACATGAAGGAAAAAACAGGACTTTTAGCAAGAAGAAAATTAGAGGTGAATTATTTAGATCAGAGAGGATTGGAGTAGAGAAAGATTGGGAAAGGACAGAGAAAGATAAGCTCCAAAAATAGTAAAAGAAATAAGAAAAGAGGGGGGAAAAGAGGAGTGAATAGTGGTCAGGCTTGTGCAGGGTGCCTGCTGGGCATCCCTGTGGTTCAACACCATACCTGAAACAGGACAGTGATTATTTCACACAAGGCAGATGTGTTGCTGTGGTCAGGAGGACCAGAGTGAGGGGAAAATGCAGTGCTCATCTTGGCAAACACAGGAATATCAGGCTGGATGGATGGAGCATCACAGAATTACCATGCAGTGACCACCCCAGGCCTGACAACACCTTTATCCTCCAGGTATCTTGTCCTCTTAAGGAAGGAAATTGCAAAAGACAAGAGAAATTCCTTCTAAATATAAATAAAATACAAGTGTTGTGTATAATTCAATTATGGCTGTGAAAAAAAAGTAATTTATCACCTGTTAAGCACAGACTTGTCTCATCAGGGCATGAAAAGACATCGATCTGAGAAGTTTTCTGTGCTTTTAACGACATGCAAGACATCTCAAAGAATGCACTTTTTCCAGTTCTGTTCTTGCAAACGTTGTGTGAGGCCATCGGGTGGCAACAGAGCACCGTGGAAAGGCACAAGTGACTCAGGACCATGAGAACCTCTGTTCTGCAGGGGCAATGCCTTCCCTGGCTCCTGGGCAGCACCTCATCCCACTGCTGCAGCCCCCTGGCTTGGTTTATTCCTGTCTCTTGCTGGAGTGCAGTGCTTTGGTGTGGAATTTTAAGATTTTTAATTGCTGAATATTGAGCAAATTACAGAGTGAGAAAATCCGTGCACTGAAGACTCAGAGTTCATTATTAGTTTGTTGATAATTAACTGGGAAATGCCTGGTTAGAAGCACCCAGGAGATGCTGGGCCAAGCAAAGAGGGAAAGGGCGTTTTCATGGGTTGATATGAAAGTGGCCAGCAGGTCTTACCCTCCCAATGGGTCTTGCTCCCACTGGGAGCAAGCAGTGAGTAATTCTGGCAGTGAGCTGCAGTGTGTTTGGGGAGCACAGAACTCCAGCTCCTTGCAGGGTCAAGGGCTCTTGGTCCAACATCCCTTTGCACAGCTTTGCCCAGGGCTTGAATTTTCAAGGGCAGCTCCACATCACAGAGGCTTTGGTAGTGGGGTTGGTTTGGGGAGCTCCTGTGCCTCACATTTATCCTTATTTTATATCCCATTGATTCAGATGAGTTCAATGTCTTGATTTCTAAACACCCCACAGGGGTGTCCCTATGCAGGAAATTATCCTCTGTCTTGTCCATGAAATCCAAGAAGCCTCAGCAGCCCCTCCTATCTCTTCCCCCCACACTGCTGCATTTTCAGAATCACAGAACCAGAATCTTCTGAGCTGGAAGGGATCCCCAAAAACCAGCAAGTCCAACTCTTGAGTGAATGGCCCATGTAGGGATCAAACCCACACTCTTGGCATTATTATCACTATCTTCTAATCTGCTCTGGCAGCACCAGCAATTGTTCAGGGATATATAGAAAAGAAGGGAAATAAAAGGCTATTGAATGTGAAGGGCTTTAAAAAAATTTTAATGCATATTTTCCAGCTGCACATTAAGCATAGAGCATATGTTTCTTCCTCACTTGCAATAACAGATTTTATGTCCTTCCTCATTGCCAATAAAGCAGTTAAACTGTTTTAGAAAACTGCACAGACAACATTAAACAAAAGAAACACCCGAGAAAAAAAATCTTACAACAGGGACATGGGAGGGAACTGTGTAAGTGCCACTGCCACCTGAGCAGACTATTCTCAATTTACATTAGGATATTCCAGTTTATGGCAGCTTGAAGCCAAATTTGAGATGGTGATTGAAAATCCTGTTCAACCTTCTCCTTTTGAAGAATGTGTTGCCTTTTGTCAATCCTGACAATGATGGCAGAGAACAAGAGCAATTCCCTGCCTGCCATGCACACAGGAGCAGGGTGGCATTGGCACAGGCAGCTGCTATCAGTGACTCCTTTATTCACTTTCCTGCTAGCCAAAAGTTAATTTTGGCATGGCAAACACTGCCTTTGATAACTGATTTTGTTCCCACCACCACAGTACCACCTTACAAAAAGGCCCAAATCAGTCACCACAGTGAAGAATCTTTACAGATGAGTTTTGTTCTTTCCTTTCCCTTCACAAGGCTCCATTTCTTTCAAAATAAACTTTTCTGCTTTTCTTAAAAAGTGTTGCGTGGAAATAAAGCACAAACCTGCATCGCCTATTGAGTGAGTTTTGGTTCTGTGCTCCATCACCTGTGGGATGTGAGTCCAAAACCTCAACCTTTTTGTGAAGACTTTGTAAGAACAGAAGAAATGGTAATTAGAACAGTTTTCAAAGAACAAATTATGAAGATCAGCATGAAAACTGTTGATTACCTGAGCATTGGAGCAGAGTTACATATTGCTGCATTGACAAGAAAGCAAGGAATTCAATTATCTGTTCCATGACACTAACAGGCTGGAATATAGGGTAATTTTTCCTCTGAAGTATATTTCATTTGAAGTATATTGCTTTTTGCGATTTTTTTTTCAGTCCAGCATTTCCCTCTTCAATCAAACTGAGATCTTTAACTTGATAAATTGCCGTTTTACGTGTTTCTTGCATTATTACTTCATGTTTTGTCTCTCTTCTTACAAAATCTAGAGGTAACCAAAAGCACTGCTTTTTTGACTCCAAATCAGTTCAGTTTCTTGTGAAGGTGATACTTTGCCCTGCAAATAAACTGGTACAAAAATAATCAACATCCAAACCAGAGACAAATACTGATTGTTTAAAGAATTTGCCTACAGATGATTCTGTTGCTATTACAGTGCAAAACAGCAGAAACAGAAAATTGCTCCGTTCACATCTCTTGTGGTGTTTCTCAATAAATGGAACTATTTTAAAAAAAACACCCAGAAATTACTAAATCAAGATACAAAAGCAATTAAAAGATGGCAAGGTTAAGTGAAATTGCCAAGTAAATACTGCACACCTAGCCCTCATTCAGTTTCCTGCTGTGCATGGGCTGTAATTTAGTTGTTACTGCAGAAATGGCCCCATCTGAGGAGTTTAATGTCCATGATTTGTTTGGGATCAGCTCAGACCTTTGTTAAGAATCAAGGACATTCTGTGCCTCTGCAGACAGTGCTCCTGCCACAGACACCCTGCCCAGCCCTCAGCCCCAGGGTGGCAGCAGCTTCACTGGATTCACAAATTCTCAGTGCTGGAATCGAGCAGAGACATGAGGACACTGCCAGCCTGAGCTCTGCTGGTGTGGCTGCATTTAATGGTGTTAAGGGCTGACTTGAGGGGCACTATCTGATTTTTCCAGAATTTTTTTGTATTATTCTTCTTTTGATCAGACATCTGAACCAAGAGTGGTGAGGCTTGTTTAAAAACTGAGCAGAGGTTTAAGTCAGTACATTCTACCTACCAAACAACTCACAATTGGCAGAACTATTTTAACTGAGTGCTCTGTATCTGTATCACACCCTGCAGCCTCTGTGAAGGGTGTTGTATTAACCCACACAAATACCAGGGGTCTGTGAAACCTGAATGATTTAGGCACAGGCAGCAGAGCCCATGGTGGAGGGAAGGAAAGTCTCCTCAAAAATGCACACAGCCTCATGAGGACACTGCCAGCCTGAGCTCTGCTGGTGTGGCTGCATTTCATGGTGTTAAGGGCTGACTTGAGGGGCACTATCTGATTTTTCCAGAATTTTTTTGTATTATCCTTCCTTTGATCAGACATCTGAACCAAGAGCATGAGGGCTGTTTAAAGACTGAGGAAAGATTTAAGTCAGTACATTCTACCTACCAAACAACTCACAATTGGCAGAACTATTTTAACTGAGTGCTCTGTATCTGTATCACACCCTGCAGCCTCTGTGAAGGGTGTTGTATTAACCCACACAAATACCAGGGGATGATTTAGGCACCAGCAGTAGAGCCCATGGTGGAGGGAAGGAAGATCTCCTCAAAATGCACACAGCCCCAGAGGTCAAGTTGAAAGATAGAGTGTTCTCTACCTGAGATCTTGCAGGGCACCAAGAATAGGAAGGACTTTTCTCATCCAAAACCCAGTCAAGGAAGGGCTTGGAAAGGGGAAATATTCATGGCCAACTGTGAGGCTGGAAATACAGCTCCCAAGCTGAGCAGTCAATATGACACTGCTGAACTTTTTGCTCCTGTAGCTTCACTCCCATTTAAGTTCCCAGAAGATTTGTAACATTTTCCCTTTGAAGAATTGCTCTCTCATTTGCTGAGGCCAGAGAGTTCATGTGAGGGTGGTCTTTGATGCCAGGCAGCTGCAGCTCTTTACTTTTTATCATACTGTGGCCTCCAGACCAGCCTTGCACTGCACCATCCCTCCCTGCTCTCTGCTTTCCCTCTGCTGCGTGTCCTGCTCGTCCTCCAGGTTGCTCATATATCTCCTCCCTCCTGCTGCTCTCCAGACAGGCTGATGGCTAACATTTTCCCTCTTGCTGCCAAGTCCTGGCCTTGACTCCATCTTCTGCCATCTGCTACAACTTCATTGTGAAATTTGACATTGTTCTCAACACTCTGCTGGGTTTGGTGCTGCCCCAGAAGCCCTGCAGTTTGGAGGATGCCTCTCCCCATGACACTGTGTGCTGTTTTGGGACAGTCTCAGCCAAGCCTTCTCGGGCAGTTTTGGCTTTTTCTTAGTCACTTTTGCCTCCTCATTCACTTTTCCTCCAAGCTGTCCCCAGCCAGGCAGAAGCTTTCCGTGCACCAGCCTGTCTTCTGCCTGCTGACCTTTTCTCCTCCCCTTGGAACAGTTATGCAATTACCTGCCTTTGCTCTGGAGAGGCATCTTTGCCACTATGTTTTGCTTTTAGCATCGATCTCTTGATTTTCAGTTTGGTTGCTTTGTCTTCTGCTGTGCTCCTGAGGGAGAGATTTCTGCTCAAACTGAGCTTTGCTGCTGAAGTGTTTAAAACCTGCTGGCTGTATTTATAATTTTGCTGTGTCCTGTAACTTGTGTCTCACTGTAGACCAAATGCAGTGTCCTGTTACATTCAGCTTCCAGGACCAGCCTGGCCATCCTGCCTTCCTGTGGCAAGAAAGGCTTTCCCTCATTTTCAGCATCACCATCCTGATGGGATCATGGGCACATCCCAGGGGCTCTTGGTGCTCTGGCTTAGAATACACCCCCAGTGACACAATGTGCACCCAATTTCTGCATGGCCCCATCAAAAAGCCATCCCTGCTCTGGTAAAGTCTGTTTCTCCAAGTGCATTTTGCACAGGGTCCAATTTCTGCAGAGAAGATACAGAAATGTGAAGCTCCAGGTACAGAGCTTGCTCAAACAAATCTCCCTGATCACTCCTTTCTGAACTAAAATCCCACTGCAAATCATAATCTACCACTTAAAATGCCTGGACATATGGACGAATCTTAATGATGGGGAAAAAAATACATGGACATACAAATAAGCAACATTATTCTTCATATAAATGACACCAAATGCACACAGTTTACTCCTTTGCCAGGCAGAAACTGAAAACTACAGACATTTAAATGTTCTAGCTTCTGTTCCTAAAAATGGATTGATAAGAGAAGGGAAAAAAATGTCTTTAAAAAACACAACAAGCAAGTAATATAAATCAATTCATCCGTAGTTAGTGGATTTGACACTTCCAAAAGCACAGTGGGATATGACAATATATAACTTTATATGAATATGGAAATCAGATGCCTGGGTTATAAAAAAGCATGTTTGGGTAATGAACCCTTTGACATTTCTCAGCACTGCTCTGTTTGTTGTGGCCACTTTTGCTCTGGGGCTGCTTTCGTGCCAGGCCAGGGTGCCCAGGAATATTGAAAGACTCAGGAGCTGCCATTAAGGCTTTGATGTGCAAGAATGCTCCTTTAATTGCAGCAATAAAGAATGAAGTGGGTTCTGCTTTTAGAGTTCTTCTTAAGTGGGCCTGTAGCTTCTTGTAATAACTTAGACATATCAAAGTTAGCCTTAACAAAGAGTACTAAATATTAATTAAACTTCCATCTTAATCCAATCCAACTGTCAATGGTGAGGAAATAATTCTTGTAACTCTAAGACAGATAAAAAAAAATTCTAATTCAGGATGAAAAGTAGGATGGCATTTCACTTAATTCACTCCCACCATGGGTGGGCACATGTAAAGTGCTTGTTGGGAATTGCCTCAGGAATGTGGTGCTTGCTCAGCCCTGACCTTTTGGACTGCCTCTTCAGGCAACTTAGCCAGTCAGCTCTCCCAGACATGAATCAAGGCATGACTCAGACCTGTCACTTCTTTTCATCTCCCTTCCTCTCCACCAGCTGCTGGAAGAATTAAATGCAGAGAGGAGATCAGTACAAATCCCAATCCCACCCAGCTCTGACACAAAGAGCAGTGCTGGGTGATAGATCTGATGCTGTTTGGGACAGTGGCAGGAGGGTTTCTGCAGCCCCTGTCCCAGCCAGGATGAGCAGTGCTGGGCAAAGATCACAACATGCAGAGCAGGAAAGGGATCTGGAGAGGGCACTCGGGGATGTCTTGTCTCCAGCCCAGTGATGCCAGACCAAGGAAAATTTTTATGGGAGAAGCAACAGTTTATTTTACCACTTTCATTTCTGTCAAGACTACTAAAGGTCTTTGCTACAGTATTGTCAGAAACCATTTTTTGCCTGGTTGCTTTAGGAACAGGGAGAATTTCCTGAGCAATCCTCTTGTCCTTGCCTAAATGCCCACCAGCAAAGTACGTGAAAGGCACACTGCGAGCCATGAGTTAAAGTGAAGACCAAGATTTCCTGGGGTATCAACATTCAGCCCACCTTCACACGGACCCCTGGGGGATGCCCCTTTGCTGAGGGCTTAATTTCTGTCAGAAAATCAGGATTGTGTCTCAGCAGCATCTCTGAGATGAGCAGGACTGTAGAGCCCAGGCTGTGTGCTCGGAGTGCCAAGCATCACTGCTGCACACAGACTGCTCTGGGTCAGAGCGCCGAGGAAAAGATAAAAACCTTGGGGAAAATGGCAAAAGGGAGCCTGAACCTGCAGTGGAGAGAACACAAACTTGTTCACAGCTGGGTAACACAATCTGGGGGAATATGGACAGTATTTCCACCCCAATCCTCCTCTCCAAATGTAAGAATAAAACCTGTGTAAGTGACTGGGGTAAGGAGAAAGTTCCTATTTTGCTGGACAGAGCAGGGATGGGGGGGGGTATACAGGGGGCACAGCAATAATTGATATTTACCCTGGAAAGATAGCAAGGGAAAGATGAGATCTATGTCAATGGAGGAAAATTCTAGATAGAAAATGAGATTTTGAGCCATTTGCAGGACAAATGAATTGAACAAGTGAATCCTGTGGCTCTGTGGTGCTGAGGAAAAGCAAAGAGGAGCTGCCAGGAGGGGTCCAGTCCAAAGTGGCAGGAGGAGCTGGGAAATCCAGTCCAGTGACAGCTGAAAAGGACAAAATAAACACATGAGGAAGCCCAGGAGGGACAGAACTGTAAGAAATTAAAATTTAAATAAAAGCTATAGGGGGTTTAAAACGTCAATTTAAATCCAGCATATAATCCCATGTATTTGACATTGCTGGGTCCAAATAAACACCCAGACTGAGCTCACCATGTCCCCATCAGCACCAGGGCACCCAAAAGTAGGGCTTCCTCTCACTTCAGTGAATGGTGCCTCTGTTTTCCACTACTGAAAAAACAGAGCCTGATTGAAAGATTCCTTTTGCAAAAGCTATCATTATTTTAAATCCTCTGGGTGAAATTCTTTTTTGTACACAAGTAAATACTGAGTAATAACAATTTACACTGATCCTACAAGAAATGCTAAAGGCAAAAGGGGTTACTATAACCAGTGAAGGGAATTTTTTCTCACAACATCAGAGAAAAGTTATTGCTGCAAAAAGGTTTTTAAAGATTCTTGTTGCCACAACCTGAAAACTACAGCTCTGCAGCATTCAAAGCCTTCCATGTTATCATTAAAGATAATACCACATAAATACTACTTAATCCAGGCATCTGAACTGCCTTCTGCAACATATGTATGATCTTTCCATTTTTATACACAACAGATCTGATAAACAGAGATTATATAAAGAGAAGTCGTTGGAGAATTACAGCATCAGTGTAGCACAGAATAGTTTCCTTCTTTTCAAGTAATCCCAACAATGAAAAAAAAACCTGATCTCCTACAGGAAAAAAGAAAATTATTCATATTAAAAAATTCTCTGGCTGAGCCTACTTTACTTTGTTCTTATTATTTTTAAATGTTTAATATTCTAAAAGCTCTGTATCATCAAACAAACTAAATTTCTGCTTTATTTTGCTTTTTGTTTTTAATTTACTGCCACCATGTCGGCTCTCAACAGCTCTGCCAATCTGAAAAACAAGAAGGAAGAAGATAAGAAGGAGCAGAAATAGAAATACCTCTTAGGATTAGTAGTAAAAACAAAATGTAAGAAGTATTTAGGACAAAATTATCCCAGATAACAAAAGTCTTGGATGCCCACCCCTCAGGGAGATGGGCACAGGGAGAAGCAGAGTGTGCAGGCGTTGGCACTGCAGGCCAGAAAACACAAATCCACAGGGCAATAGGCAGAGAAAATTTGTGAGAAAAGAGCTGTAAAGACCTGTATTCACACTTGGAGAAGTGTGATGATTCAGACGCTGGCAGCCACTTGAAAGACAGTCCTGAAGAACAGCACCAGCTTTCTTGTGAAGGCTTTCTGTCAAAGTTTCAAGTGCTTTGTTTATTCCTCTTAGCAAGTGGATAACCCTGAGAAATACAGGAACACCACAAATGCGTCGCTGAGTAAATGTCCTGCAACTTAAAAAATAATTGAAGTAACAATCTTGTGGTCCTCTGAATAGCTATCACCTCGATTTCTTACATGCAATTAAAACCAAGGAGAGAATGCTGATTAATTGGCTGCAAGATTTAATTCTGAAAGGGCTGGGACAGGGAGAGGCACTTTGCTGGTGCAGAGAAAACCTGCCACTGAGGAGGTGGCACTCATCAGGCACAGGCAGGACTGGGCAAGGCAAAAGCTCTTGGCTGCAAAGTTATTTCACCAAACTTGCAGAGCTGCCACCACAATTGCTCTCATAGAACCCTGTGAGTTCTCTCACAAAAGTTTTCTATTAACTTTCCAGTTTATTTATAACAAAAAATGACCAAAGCCAAATGAGCGTAGAAATAGTGGAAAATCTCATCAACAGCTGGGCTCAGACATTCGGGACAGGCACCAAAAAGAGCCACAACAAGTCCTGTGATGGGGCATCTCCTGGATGCCTTAAGGAGAAACTTCACCTCATCCTCTCTGGGTTTCTCAAGGAGATGGAGAAGCTGCCCCTAAGCACAGCAGAGTTTTGTCTGCAGGGTCCATGGGAACTGTCCTGTGTGTCCTGCTTGGCTACATGGATATTTCCAGGGAAAGCCACTGCTGGGCTGCTCTGAGAGGCCACCAGCATCCCCCTGTAGGGAGCCCAGCCCAGGCTGGATGGAAACACCACCTTAGAAGGCACAAACAGCTTCTTCACCACAGAAAACTGAGTTCATCCACCAAGGGACAGCACTGCAGTGTGACAAGTGTGGGACACGGGGTCTCATGGGTTGTGTCTACACCATCTCACAGCACTCAGTGCTCACCAGAGGGCTCAGAGCAATGGGCGAAGGGGCAGGAACTCCATGAGCCAGCTGGGCATGGTGAGAGGACAACACACTTCTCTTTGGAAATGGGATATTGAGTACTGAGCTCTCCCTGCTCTCAGCGTTGCCATCTGGTGAATAAAGCCCAGGGTTTGCTCTGATCAGTCCTGTCCATCTGCACAAAGCAGGACCCACAGAATTTCCTCCAAATCCACTTCAACCGAAACATCTGCAAGAATAAATCTGGGAATAAAATCCTGGGCAAAGGGGCTCCACTTGGTGCTGTGGAAGATGCGGGTTTCCCACATCACACACTTTCAAATCTAAATTCCTCTGGGTTTGCCAGACCAAGCCTCTGAAGGAAGAGATTTACACCGTTGTGTCTAAAGCAGAATCAAGCCCTGGATTTATTACTCTCTAGCTCAGAGCAGAAATGCTAAAGTACCACTCCATCTCTCCTTCTCCTCCTCCTCTTCCTCCTGGACCAATCTCTACCTTGTGATATAGAAAAAATGCCTTTCCCAGCTCCACAAAATAATAATAATAATAATTATTATTATTATTTGGGGGAGTGAGCCGTGACGCCTCCCCCAGGCCGGGCGTGCTGCAGAGGGCTCTGAGCTGTGCTGGGGACTGGTGACAGCGGGGTGGCACCTTGTCCCTGCCTCCTGTGCCGCACGCTGAGAGCCGCTCCTGCCCATCCTCGGGGAGCAGGGGACAGCGAGCCTGGCAGCCTGCAGGTGTCTCCCAGCGGAGGAGGCTGCGGAGCCCCCTCGGGAGGAGGATGATGTGCGGTACCCGAGCAGATGTTCACTCGCCTCTGGTGCTCCTGGGCAGGCAGAGCCTGAAGCTCCGCGGCTGCGAGAGCCCGGCCCCGCTGCCGAGCCGGGAGATGCTGCTCTAACCCACAACAGGCTCGGAGTGCAGGGGGAAGGATGGGAGTCTGCCTGCACAGCATCCTTCGACAGCACATTGAGAGTTTTGATGCCCGGACAACTGGATTGTGAAGCGTGAGAGGCTTTGAAACCATCCCCCCCCTCTCTCTCCCAAATAAAACAAACCCCTTTGACTTCTTCTCTCAGCAGGAGGGGGAGGGAGGGCGGATTTACCATGAAGACAAATCGAAGATGCAGAGCCCTGCTAGCAGTGAGTCTGAATCTGATGGCTCTCCTCTTCTCTACAACAGCTTTTATCACGACCCACTGGTGTGAGGGCACACAGAGGGTCCCCAAGCCGAGCTGTGGGAAAGAGAAGAAGACAAACTGCCTCAACTACGGCGGGAATGAGACCGCAAATGAGACGAACCAGAATGTGGTTCATTACAGCTGGGAGACGGGAGATGACCGCTTCCTTTTCAGGTATTTCCACACCGGGATCTGGTACTCCTGTGAGGAAAACATCAATGCTGCTGGTAAGTGGATAAAACAACTTCCTCCCTGCTTTTGTGCTGCGCCGCTTTGTGCGATAAGAGACGGGCAAAAAGCGCCGCGACTCGGGGCAGATTCGCCCTGCGGGGAGACAAGGCAGGGTGCTCACAGTTCTTTGGTGAAAAGCAACCTGTTTCCTGCCACAGCTGGGGGTTTTTTTTGCTTGTTTACCTGCTGGTTTGCTGCAGGGTTTGAGCTGGCCAGCCCAGGCGGCTGAGCCCCGGAGCATCAGTGGGGCCACCGGGGCAGCGGATGGAGGAGCTCCTGGCATCCCACAGTAATAGCCCTTAGCAGGGCAGGGAGAGCCTGGAGGAGCTCCTGGTACCCCACAGCAATAGTCCTTAGCAGGGCAGGGCAGAGGGTGGAGGGGCTCCTGGCATCCCACAGTAATAGCCCTTAGCACTGCAGGGCAGCACCTGGAGGAACTCCTGGTACCCCACAGCAATAGCCCCCAGCACGGTGGGGCAGAGGCTGGAGGAGCTCCTGGTACCCCACAGCAATAGTCCTTAGCAGGGCAGGGCAGAGGCTGGAGGAGCTCCTGGTACCCCACAGCAATAGCCCCCAGCATGGCAGGGCAGAGGCTGGAGGAGCTCCTGGCATCCCACAGTAATAGCCCTTAGCAGGGCAGGGCAGAGGGTAGAGGAGTTCCTGGCATCCCACAGTTATCCCCCTTAGCAGGGCAAGGCAGTGCCTGGAGGAACTCCTGGCATCCCACAGTAATAGCCCCCAGCACGGCGGGGCAGAGCCTGGAGGAGCTCCTGGCATCCCACAACAGGGCAGGGCAGTGGATGGAGGAGCCCCTGGTATCCCACAGTAATCACCCTTAGCATGGCAGGGAGAGCCTGGAGGAGCTCCTGGCATCCCACAGTAATCACCCCCAGCATGGCAGGGAGAGCACAAAGGTCATGGTTTTTACCAGCTGTAGCCTCTTCTCTGCTCTCCCTGACCTCCCCGGAGTGTGTGTTTATTGAGCAGGGAAAATGCTGCTAAAGGGCACAACTGGGCACAAGAAAGCTCGTTTCTGTTCCCCGCTCAGGCATTTACTTGCTGGGAGCCACTCAAAAAGAGATCTCTCCAGCTTATCAGTGCATTTATTTCCTCTGCTGTAGCCTGGCACTTCCCAAGGAATAAAACACTGGAGGGTGGATGGCAGGCAGCTGCCCTGGGACCGGTTTGAGTCTCAGCAGATGCAAACTGACAGCCCCTGCTCCCAGAGCTGTCTGCTGGAGCTAACATCCACACTCTGCTTTTGAAAGGGCTCTTCTCTAGATGATGTGACTGAAAAACTAAGTTTACCAATGTGACAGGGTATGAGATGATGGGCTGTGGGTACTTGTTCCTCTCTGGGCTGTTCCCATCCCATCCTGCCACAGCCCAAGGAGTAGATGAGGGAGTTGTGTGATGTCTCAGCCCCTCTGCAAAGGGAAGTTTAGGGTGGAATTCTGGTAGAATTGATAGAATTCTCTGTGAGAATGTACTACTAAATAGGGCAAGCCTGGGGAAGTGCTCACAGCCTCTTCCCCAAGGGGTTGTGTATTCTCCCTGGTGTTTTTGAGGAGAGTACTTGCAGAAGGAGTTGTTTATTAAAACTCAATTTAATGTAAAAAAAAAAAAAGGAAAGTTCATGAACTCCAGCTCTGGGACTGCAACAGCTCCAGGCTAGAACGAGAGCACCAAAGCAACACTCTTGATGTTAGAAAGAAAAACACAGGAAAAAAAAAAAAAAGGCTTATTTGTCTTACTGGTTTGGGAATCAGTTTAGGCCACAGCAGCCTGAGTGAGCAGCTCAAGACTCTCTGGCTTTTTGAGCATCTTAGCTGAGGTTGGCACCATCAAGGATGCCCATATTTCTGGCAGATATTGAAATCTTTCCAAGTCCAGATTTTATGTGTGAGATAAGTTGTAACTGTGTGACTCTAGCCCACTCAGAAAAGTGAGTTATCTGTGGGAGAAGAGAAACACAGTGATCTATTCTGTACCGGGTAAACAAAGCTGTGCTGTAGTGGGTGATTTCAGGAGAGAGTTGGAAGCCAGCTTTGAAAAGTTATGGTGAAAGCAGGAGAGAAGGGGTTGCTTTTCCCTCCCCACACCCCCAGAGCAGCTCAGTGAGTGTTTCCTCTTACTTGAAACTCTTCAGTTGGCAAACTAGGAGTGACCAACCTTTAGAAATAACCCAGGCAGGTACAGGGATAGACTGGCTTGGACTGACAGCTGCCTCTTTCAGATTTACCACATCTTCTCCTGGTAAGGACAGGAACAATGTCATGGACAAGGGTCTAAATTTGTCCCTAATAGTGCCAACATAAAATACCCGACAGCTCTTGGCTCAGACTGATGGCTTTGTAATACCAGACTGTCAGGGTGTTGTCATGGCCTTTTGCAGCCTGACTGATGATCATTTTATCTGAGCTGCAGGGCACTGAGGCACCAGCCCCAGCCCAGCAGCACAGGGACTGTGCTTACACAGACAGCCCCCACTCAATTTCCCTGCAAGGAATCCCCTCCAGAGGCTCATCCCCCATCCTCAGCACATCTGCTGACCTCAGTCCTCAGAAATCCCCTCCAGAGATTCATCTCCTCATCCTCAGCACACCCTGCTGACCCCTGCAAGCATCACCAGCCACACAGTCATGGGTGTTATATTAATACTGTTAAATAGTGGTGTATTAAATTAGCCAAAATGCCCAGCTGAAATGCACTGTACACTGTCAATAGCATCTCCCTTAAAGCTTCACCAGCAGCACACTGAAGTGACTGCAGCAGCAGCCTTGCTCCAGGCAAAGTCCCTTCCACAGTGACTCGCAGCCTCACACTTTGTCAGCAGAACATATGGCCAGAGCCCATGGGCAGCCCCATTCCCACAGCTCCCAGCCCATCCCTGATTCCTCCCTGACCCACTGATGTCTGAATTTAAGGAACATGAGAGGAGACCTCATCACAGTCTAAAACTTCTTCATGAGGGGAAGAGGAGGGTCAGGCACTGATCTCTTCTGTCATGACCAGTGACAGGACCCAAGGGAATGATCTGAAGTTGTGTCAGGGAAGGTTTAGGTTGGATTTTGGGAAAAGGTTCTCCCCCAGAGGGTGTTTGGGCACTGGAACAGGCTGCCCAGGATACTGGTCCCAGCACTGAGCCTGCCAGAGCTCCAGGAGTGTCTGCGCAACACCCTCAGGCACTGGGTGGGATGTTGGGGTGTCTGTGCAGGGCCAGGAGCTGGGTTTGATGATCCTTGTGGCTCCCTTCCCACTCAGGGTCCTCTGTGAATCTGTGCTGGATCCCACCAGGCACATGTGAATGCCAGGAACTCTGTGTGATCCTGGTACTGCCAAAACTCTCCGGAGCCTCCCAACTTTCTCAGCTATGAGCCAAATTCTTCCTCCAGCCACCAGGCTTTTGATTTCTCTCTCCTCCAGCCACACTGTCAAAACTTTCTGCTCCCTGCACTGGTGCAGCTGCAACACAGCAAATCTTGTAGTGCCAACAGGAGCAGCTCCCAGCAGGCTGATGCTGAAGGAACAGGATTCC
The DNA here is from genome assembly GCF_965231275.1 of Zosterops lateralis. NCBI lineage: Eukaryota > Metazoa > Chordata > Aves > Passeriformes > Zosteropidae > Zosterops > Zosterops lateralis. Next base: position 13,390,851 of record NC_139775.1, read on the forward strand.
AGGGCTCCCAGTTGGCTGGAGGAGCTGGCACTCAGTCACACCTTAAAGATGACATTTAGGCAGCGAGCAAACAAATTTCTGAGTGTCTTCTCCTTGGCCCTGTTTATCTGCAAGGTGCATTTAGATTGCAGAGGCTGAGGTGGGAGCAGCGTGCCATCCACTTTGTGCAGAGCCCAGCGGAGCGTGCCTGCCTCTTGGTGCCAGCTCCTGCCTTCCACTGACAGCTCTAACAGAGATTGAACGCTGTGATTATTTCTGAAATAATTTTGTGAATCTAGAGTTTATTTTTATCCGGCATGTCTAGGACAGCTCAAGAATTCAAAAAGCATTTAGTACCTGAGAAATGTAATTGTGAATCCCCTCTGGGAAAAGAGGGACTGGAGCATTTATATTTCGTTGGTGGGGGAGTCCTGTAATTATTTAGCACAATCTCTGTGACTCAAAAGTGTGCTGGATCCCAAGTCTGCCAGAAAGTCTACCCACCTTCCAGAGTGGGTTCAGTGCTTTGCATGGCACACAGGTGGAGGTGCTTTCTGTAGGAGCAACACACCCAACCTCAGAGGGGGAGGAAGATAAAGCTGTGGTGTTGCTCATGAGCCCTGATCTGCTTTCCCAGGCTGCCCTTGGGGCTGTGAACTCCTTAGCCACAACCAGATATCTCAGAGCCAAAATCAGCAGCATTTGATTTCTTTTTAAATGTGACTTTGAGCACGTATCTTGTTGCACACACAGTCCAGGTCTGTGCTTGGGCACCTCACAAGTGATGCACTGACAGCAGCAGTGGGGAACCAGCTGGTGGATTCCATGACTCCAGAAAACATACACACCATGAAGAAATTAAGCCATGAGATAGGCAAGGTGGCATATCAAACCCAAACAGGGGAGCTGGAGAGCTCAGAAGCAATAACAACTCAGACAGTTTTTGCTCAATAGTGTGTTTGCTTTGATGTTAATAGAAAAAAAAAAAAATCCATGAACTCAGACTTTGCTTTAGTTGCCAGTGAATAGATAAGCTCAGAATTATCATCCACAGCCACAGGGGAAGAGCAGCTGCCCAGCTGCCTTTTAAGAATATTGTCCATTAAATAAACAAGGATGCTCACCATGCTCCCAAGAAATCAGGAGAGCAGGAATGGTAATGAATGGCTTGTTTTGTTTGGATGGAATTTTTTGGAGGGTCTGTAGCCCTTTGTGTGCTCTTTGCCACCTTTTCCTCAGCATTCCTGAAGGAGAAAATGGTAGAGGAGAATTTAGATTGGAAGTCAGTGTCAAAATGGGCCAGAAGTGTGGGCACTGAATGTGCCTTGAGGAGAGAGGTTTCTCTTGCAGAAATGAGTAAATCTGTGACATAAATACCAGAAGTTGCCATAGCCTTTCCCAGCTGCAGAGCGGTTCTGCAACACCTTTGTCCCCTGCCCTCTGTGATAATCACACATCACGGTGATTCACCACAGGTGGCTGCCCAGAAAGAGGCTGGGGAGAAGTATCTTGTGAGCGTATAATTAAAAGCAAGAGGACTTGGGAATTCTTGCTGGATTATGAGAAATACAATATAATTGGCATGACTGAAACCTGGCAGGTTTATTCGCATGACTGGAATGTAAAAATTGCTGGTTATAAATCATCAGGAAGGAAAGAGTGGTAAAAGGAATGGAAGAGGTAGAGCTCTATATTAAAGATAAAATTTCCAGTGCTAGAGGAACTGAACCCAGGGGGCCAGGATAATCTCCATCTGAGGATGTTGGAATAATTGGTACACGAAAATGCAGGTTTGGAAGGGTCTGTACATCACTGTATTTAAAGAAAAGTGGAAAAAAATTGTACGGGCCACTTGACCCAGAAATTTTAGGACAGTTTTCAGAGAAAGCACTCATTGCATGGCAACAAATAGGTTTTATAGAAGGCATGGGTTTATTAAAGGTAAATCTTTTACCAAGATGAATCACTTCTCAGACAAGGGTAATGGATTAGATCCAGTCCCTGTGCATTTGCAAAAAAAATACGTTTGGTGGAATGTCCCAGTGAAAATTCTTCCCAGAAAAGCTGCAGAGAGTGGGGAGGATGGTAAGGACAGAGAGAGAGAGGCAGGCAGGCTCCCACACTGGGGGGCTCTGAACAGCCTGAGCTCCAGCTGGACAGAAGGCCCAGGGCACAGAGATGTGACATTGGTGAGGATCAAGTGACAAACAGCTCAGACAACACACACCACTGACTGCTTCCATGACTCCAGAACAAAAAGGCATAGCAGACAGAAATAATTACTCCTTCCTGCAGAGCTCCCTGCCAGGGAATGCTGAGAAGGCCAAAATTGGGAATTTCATGGATCCAGAGAGGAAAGAACCATTCCTGTTACTGACAGGATGATTTTAGAGCAATCCCCAAAGTGCTGGTGCAGTCCTGGTGTGACAAGGGGAGTACAGGAACAGAATCACCCTCTGCCCACCCCTTTGTTCTTCCCTAAATATCTGTCACTGGAGACAACACAAAGACAGTGGAGCAGAGAGACCTTTTGCATCAATCTGTGTGCCAGATTTACTTTCTTGTATTGATTATCATTGGGATAAGTAGATTGTAAACTGGCTAAAGAACAGTGCTACAAGGAGACTGTGGCAAGTAACACAAAAGGGAGAATTATCTCAATGGAGACCAGATGCTTCTAGTTGTCCTCAAATTTGGTTTTTGGGGCTGATTCTGTTATTTCTGGGATTAGCAACCTAGGAATAAAAGAGCAAGGGATACAATTAGTGTCACCCAAACAAATAAAGGTGAGATGAATCCTACAAATGTGGGTGTCTGTGCCCAAACTGATCAACATCCTCATTTTACAGAGGAGAGAGGGAGCACTCCTTGGGAGGTCACACTCCTCCTCCTGTGGGATGAACTGAGCCCTGGGATTACATATTTGCCTCATTGGCCAAAAGAGAATCCATCTAAGACGTTGCAATTCCCAACACAGAAGTCTTAATTTGAAAAGAATAATCCCGCTTTATGAACGCGCCTCTTACGTACGCGGCCACACAAAATCTGGGAATATTGGCATTACAGAGGAGAGATTTTCCTGCATAACTGAAAATGTGAGTTGTAAGAACAGCATTACATTTTTTAAAAAAAGGTTAAAAGCGCCAGATGCTGAGGACTAAAGCTCTGTGAGGTCACGGGTAGGTACCAATTTTAGGGGGAAAATAAGAATTAAGTTGGTGGCCAGTATTTGTCTGTGGGGTGGCTGGGAGCTGCCAAGTGCTGTGGCATAAAAAAAAAGGTTATTCCAGGGAAAAAATCAGCACTACAGGCAACCCAGTGTGTTTTGTAAATGCCACAGGTGCATGGGTATGGTTAAAAAAAAGAGAAAAGGTGAAATAGGTGCAGAGTGGGGTTTGCAGGGTAGTTAAGGAAAAGAGAATCTCCTTCAAGAAAAGAAAGCTGGTGTTCTGTAGTGTACCAGACTGAAGAGCTGGAGGGGATGTGGTGATATCTTACACATGTATGGATAAAGATAATACTAAAATAATATTACCTTCATAACTCATAATAGAGGGGAAAAAAAGTGACACTCCAAGGACAGGATGTGTGTGGACCTCACCTCCACAGAGGGCAGTGTGAGCAAAGGAAACCCATGGGCTGAAATGGAGCCTTCCAAAGTCCCAGCAAGAGCTGCAGGAGAGAAGAGGAACATTTTTGGCATGAGGAAGCTTGGAGGGAGTCCTGCAGAGCTGATGTGTTGGTGTTTTCAGGAGGTTTGGGAGGAACCCTCTTGCCTCCCTGGCTCACAGGAGACATCCCTGTTCTGTGACAACCCTGCTCCAGGATGACTGGGAGCCAAGGAAAAAATAGCTGCTGACTGAGAGCCCATCACGTTTTCTGGAGGTTTTAATGCCTTCCCTTAATCTGAAGCAGCAGAAATTGGCTCCAGGTGGAGGCAGTGTGTGAGGAGGCTGCTCTGCTGCTGCTGACATTATTACAGCTGCTCAGGATCTAATTGGTATGGCTGCTCATGCACTGAACATTAAACTGATGATCTAATTTGGGATCAGAAGGGAAATCTCCCTCAGGCTAGATAACAGGGAGAGTAACAAATTTTTGCCTTCCTTTACAGCATGGGAAGGATCCACTGCAGAAAAGCACTTGTGAACTCCTCCTGACAAATCCCTGGTATTTTGCTTTCAGGATGAGATAGGTCTGGCCATAGGAATTTACAGATTTATTCGTGCTCCTCACAAGAACTCTTGCTCCCTTCCTGTGGTACATGATAGCTGTGATTTCTGTGCTGGTGATTGCTTTATTGCAGACATTCAGGTTTTTATAGCATGTTGGGGATATTTTGTGTCCGCGGTGCTGTGGGAGTTTCAGATTTTAGGTCCTCCTGATCCTGCTGGGCAGAGTAACTATGTGAACATCCATCATCCATAAAACATGGACATAAAGTCCCTGCAGGCTCAGCCTCATAACGGAGCTAAGTAAGGGACCAGGCAGCTAACTACTCCTTATTAGTATGTTACTCTTCCACACGAGTGGTTGGCTGTGTCTGCTCTCAGCCATTTAACCCAGCAGCCTGAAAGGAAACATCTGAGCAGTTCTGGTAGTTCCTCATAAATGGGATAAACTTCAAAGTGCTGGAAGATTAACACACAGGTCCCAGATTTCAAAGGGAATGGAGATGCTTTACCCCAGTGTCAGCACAAAATATGAACAGATGCATTCAGGGCTGAGGAAATACAGAAGGGATGGAAGATCAATCACCGTGGTGTCCCCGTGGGTTTTAAATTACACCAACCTCAATCCTGGTGTTAAAACTTTCCTTATGTTGAGTTGGGAGACCTGGCTGACTGGCAGATCTCAAAATGGGGATGTACAGGTTGTTGTGGTTTAATAAGTGATAATTAAATATTGCTCAGCCCCTCACTCACTTCTGCCCCAGTGGGCTGGGGAGGAGAGTCAGGGAAAAGTAACCCCAGTGGGTTGAGGTTGGAACAGCTTAATAATTGCAATAAAATAAAATAAAATACAACAACCAGCAATAAAAATAGAGCAAAGGGGAGAGAGAGGACTAAACCCACCCAAAGTGTTGCACAGTGCAGCTGCTCACTGATGCCCAGCCCATCCCAAAGCCGCAACTGGCAGCTCCCAGCAAACTCTCCCCAGTTTACACACACAGCATCACATTCTGTGGTCAGGAATATCCCCCTGCCCAGCTGGGGTCACCTGTCCTGGCCATGCTCCCTCCTGCTTTTTGTGCACCTCCTCAGTGACAGAGCATGAGACACTGCAAAGTCCTTGATTTGGGCAAGCCCATCTCAGCAACAACCAATCCACCTCAGTGTTATCAGCATTATTCTCATCCTAAACCCAGCACACAGCCCTGGACCTGCTACAGGAACAAAATCAACTCTATCCCTGCTGAAACCAGGATAACAGGGAATAGGGCTGCTTCTTCCAGGAGCCTCTGGTAGTCACAAATTGATGTAACATCAGTGTCCTTGTTCCTAAACCAAAAGGTAATATCAGTCTTTGCTGATCTAGCTTAGAAAGGAATACAAAAGGCAGTGAGTAATTTCAAAGCAGATGTAATTACTGTGCAATGACATGGCTTGTAGAACAGTCACAGGCAAAACAAAATCCACTTTGCTGTGTTCCACCTTCCATTTGGCTACAAAAGGGACTCAAATCATGCCTACAGTGTGGAAAAAGAAATTGAGAGGTAGGGACATTCCACCATGCTTAGACTCACTAGGTTTGGAGAGACCAAAAAAAACCCCAACATCATACAGTTTGATTCCACTGTGCATCACCCAGGCAGACGAAAAAAACTAATAAGAATTGGCTTTTTTGAACAAATTCTAATAAAAATTTGTTTCAAAGTTATTTGATACGTGCTTGGGAATAAGGTTCACAAGAAGAAATGCAAGCACAACTTTTTGCACTTGATTTCAAAAACTGGATATTCATTTCCAGTGTGCTGCAGCTCACTACCTTTAAAAGTCATGGGGAAAAGGTTAAAATTACCTGTTTCTGTATCCCAAGCCAGGGGTTCCTACCTGGAAAAACAGGAATTTTGAACCCCAAGAGCAGCCAGGGCAGGCACAGGAGGGCAGGAAAAGACAAAACTTCATATGGTGAGGGACATACAGCAGCTACATTGGGTTGTGCCTGTCCCAGTTTTCTGGGTGTCTCAGGGGTCCTGGATTGCCAGTATCTAATTTAATTTGGCATATTTACATTGGCTCAGGGTCAGCACAGTCTGTCACCTCTGGGATGAGCAGGTGAAACCCTCCCCTTCCTGTTCCACAGCCTCAAACACTTAAAGCAACTCAGAGCTCCTTGATTTAATGAAGTCAGCTCTAATTTGACACCAAAATCATTGAAAACCTCTCTCAGCACCGCCGTTCCCCCGGTTTTCACAATCACTTGGAAACCTGAACTCTCTTCCAGCTCTCCAAGTGATGGATGTGTGTACACATCCTCCAGGTCTCACCAAGATAATCAGCTGAATATTGTGACTTGGCTGGGTTTCAATTAGCCATGATTTGAGAGCAGCCCGTGGAGATGTTTGCTTTGAGATGCCGAGGAAGATTTTTCACATCAAGGGAGAGTTGCAGCCTGGAACAAGCAGTTGCCATGGCATAATCCCAGGCAGAACCAGCAGCATTCCCAGCCCTGCCCACACTCCCTGCCCTTCCCTGCTCCAGCCACCCAAGAGGGGATCCCATCATGGGAATGGGAGCTCTGGAATAAAATCAGCAACATTCCTTTGGGAATGTGCAAACGGAGGGGAACCACGCGCCTGAAATGAAAATTTGGGAACCTTGATGTTTTTTTCCACTTCGAGAACATAAGAAGTTGGAAGGGATTGAGTTTGCTGAAGGAGAATTCAGGTGTAAAAGCAATCCTGAGTAATCACTGAGAAATTGGGCAAATTCTGGAGATGTTTAGACACAGCAGAAATGTTGATGGGCAGCAGCAATGAGTGGCAGCTGTCAGAGGAAGGGAAAATAACTATCTGCATAGTTCAAGAGATGTTTTTGTGCACAATTCTGCGTGAGCTTGTTTATTTTCCAGAAGAAAATATCTCTCCAGCAAAATCAACAGGGTCAACTGGAAAGTGTTGATTTTACAGATTAACACTCTGTTTTTCATTAGGGGGAAAAAAAAAGTCAATTAAGTGCTCTGAGATGACTTTAATCAAAGTTTGAATATTTCAGTTGGTAATTAACCTGATACAAGTCAGTTTGAGTGAGCCCATTAACCTGTATTTTCCCTCATGTAGTACTTTTTTTTCTTTTTTTTTTTTCACTAAAGTTGTGTTGGAGTCCTCAGCCTTGTCTAGGCTGGGATCCCTCGAGGGTTATATCTTTTTTTAGAAAAACACAGCGAATTTTTACTCTCAGTAGATGATGTGGGATCTCATCAGAATCACATGGCTTCAGATATAATTGGAGAGATAAAGATGTGTTAGGGCCTAGTGGGAAAAAAAGGGGACCTTGTCTGTCGTCGGCTGGGAGCCAGGGTGTTACTAAAAGGGAATGTTGTTTAAAACAAATGTAATCATTTAAAATTTCCATCATAACTGCACTTTTGAACTCGTAAAATTTTATGCAGAGTAAGTAGATACAGACAGCTTTTCTTTCTTCTTCTTTTTTTTGGTTGTTTTTTTTTTTTTTTTTCAAGATGAAAAGCAGAGTTATAACAGAGTTCAGCCAGAACCACCAGATTTCTTTTAAGTCAATTTATTTAACTTGAATATTTTTCAAACCGTGTCATTGCAAGACATACAAAGTAGGATTTTTTCAGGGTTGTTTTTATTTTGCTGGTCTCATTATAAATCAGCCATTTGCCCCTGGCTCGGAGGAAAGAACTGGGGAATGCAGGACCAATAAGTAGAACCCAGAACATCAAATCCTGCTCTTTGCTATGACAACAGCCACGCTAGAGACAGAATATTATCTTGAAATTGAAGCACTTTTTTGATGTTTTTTCTGCCCTATTCCTCATTTCCAGTCTAATCCTGGTGTGTGTGTGAGGTCCTGACGACAGGAGCAAACAAACCCCACCTTTCAGGTGGAAGAAGGAGTAAAACATGAGTCTCCCAAAGGCATAAAGGCAGAGGGCACCCAGGGCTTGGATGAACATCTGTGTGCTGGAGTTCAGACCCAATTTGTGTGCACCTAGACCTGCCTTCCAGCTGCCCTCTGCAGGTCTCTAATTCCATGGGGCCAGGGAGGGATTCCATCCAGGAATTGTGTGATGTGCAGGGCAGAGTAGGGAAGGCAGCCCAGGACCCTGGAGCAGCAAACCACAGTGGTTCTTTGGAAACTCAATTTTCTGGCAGGACTGAACTTGGGGGAACTTTCATATTCTGCTCAGACTGGAAAGGTGCTGAACTCTGAACTCTGCCTTGGGGAAGGTGTGAGGATTTTCCTCCAGCAGAGTCCCAGCTGCCCAAAGCGTGTGTGACACTGACCCAATGTGGGGAATGGATCTGTAGAGGATTCTCAAAGCCTGACTGAAGGCTCACAGAGTCTTGTGCATCTGTGTGTGAACTCTGAGATAAAGTGTGCTGACTTAGAAAGGCCATGGAATGAGACAGACATTGCTGAGAGAGAAATGGAAGTAGAAACAAATTTCAAAATATGACCTTGGAGAAATAGTAGTATGAAAGATGTATTGTAACAAGACCTACATGGGTTATTTTAATAGATAATTGTCTTAGAGGCATTAGCAGCATTGTGTGGCAAAAGCTGATAGGCCAAGAAACACTTATAATGGATTGTAATTAGGAAATAGTTTGGGTTCTGACAGGCTTCATGCTGCAAGCAAGACAGAGATCATCTCCTAATACTGCCACAAGTTTCTCTGTGTCCCCAGCACTAATGCAGTGATCAAACCCACACCTTCCTTTAACTGTTTCCTGAGACCACACAGCATCATCCCAAAGCTGAGCTTTCCTCAGTAGAAACTGCCATGGAGCTGGAAAGCCCTGAAGAGCTGAGAGATCTTCCCTCAGAGCCAAGGGATGGGAGAAATCGCAGAGAGCTTGTCTGAGAGGATGCTGAATGTGATTCCACACAGCTTGGGGACTTTAGGGTCCAGGAAATTCCTTTTTATTCATCTCTTTGCTGCTGGGTCCTTCCCATCCAGGCTGGGCAAGGATTCAGACACACACACACATGTGCAAGCCTGACACTGATGTCTCTGACCACACAGACCCTCAGAGGGAGCTGTGCCTTCATCAGCACCCACAGAAACATCACCCCCAGCACCAAACTCACTCCTCTTCCCCCTCTGCCTGTCCAGGTCTGCAGATCCAGCTGAAACACCTCCACCTGCTGCAGGTGCATGGGGACATCACACTGATGGTCCCTCAGATATTTTCATGGGCTCTACATCTATTACCCACACGACCTCCAGACTCTTCCCCACCCACCAGCTCAGTCTTCCCAGGTGTGTCTCCTCCCACTCTCTATCTGCTCCAGTTTGAAGTTCCCCAGCAAGTTACAAATACTCATAGATATGGACATATACAGAATTAGATTGATTAATTAAGATTAATTAGGCACAAATAAATTGTGGACTCCTGCTAGCTCCCAGTCCTTGTGTCCCCTCCTTGGGAAGCCCAGCAGAGGCACAGCTGAGCCTGTGCAGGGTCAGTGTGATTGAGAGGGAGTGAGTTTGCAAGGAGTTGCACAGATGATGTTTCTGCCTCTCCCTTGGGAAGAAGCTGGTGCCAAGAGCTTCTTCAGCCCTCTCTCCTCAGCCTCCAGCAGCTCCCTGTCACTGCTGAGCTCCAGAGAGCCTCACCCACACTGCTCATGGCCACTGCTCCTGTATGGAAGAGCAGAGAATTCCAGCCAGGTCCCACCTCTTCCTTCTCCTTGATGGAGTGCAGGAGAGGTCATTCCTTGGCTTTCTTCTCTGTCAGGATCTCAGCCACCGATGAGTGAAGGCAAGACTCTCAAGGGATGAATCCCAGAGACTCTTCTTGTTGCTTCTCTGAACAATCTTTTCTCTAAAGACTCTCCAGGAGCTTGGTTAGGGGCAGAAGATGCATCTGGAAAAGGACAGCACAGCAGGATAAACTCTGCCAAGTCTAAAATTAAACTTAAGAGGGCTTAAGAGATCAGTTATACAAGATACCCAAAAATAACTTAGAATAAATCCTAAGAGGAACAGTGAAAGCACTGCTGACATCTTCAGTTCTCAGTGAGATGCATGTCTGCATGTGCAACTGTGGCTGTGCTTTATAAATACCACCAGTGGTTACCACTGAAAAGGGAAGAGGGTTTTCCAGTGCTCCAGCAGCAGGAACAACAAAGGGAAGGCTCAGGAACTGCTTGTGCTGTTCCTGCCATGATCTCCAGCAGCAAGCCAGGCACAATCAGCCACTGAAAGTGAGGGGACATCCAGGCTCTTCTCTGTCCCCAGTCATTCTTTTGGCTATGACTCCTAAAGGACATTTTCTGCACACTCCAGCACTTTCTGTCCATGTTATTTAAGCTGGAGGCCTCACCACAGGGAGAGATGGTGCTCTGGGCAAGCTGAATTTGAGGGAGGAAGAGGATGCACATTCCTCCCACCAGGCTGTGACCATCCTCTCCTCTGTCCTGCAGACAAGGCACCTCCAGCCAAACATTCTGGTAGCTCAGAGAAACTCTGTCCCTCTGTCTGAAGGGCACCACCAGCTCTCAGAGCAGCCTGTGCAGTTTTTTCTAGGATCAAAGGCCATTCCCCTTTGCTTCTCTTAGGATAACAGTGTGGAGAGTCAGGTATTTGTTAAAGGTTTCCAGTAATATGGCTCTGGATTCACTGTAACAAGGGAGGGATGAGCAGTGAGAGACAGCTTGAAGTCAGGTTCAGATAAAACTGTGATAAAAGTAATAACTTACATCTGACACAAAAAAAACCACCACAAAAACCAGACCCAAGCCACAGATCCATGCAACTAGAATGAAAAATCCTGCTTAATCTGCTTATATCAAGTCCAAATCTGGAGGTCACTCTCCCTATAGTCCCTTGATTTTATGTCAATAAAATTCCTGAAAAACCTCATGCCCTAAAACTCAGAGTCTCTGGAGGAGGATGTTTTCTACTTACACCTTAGTGTCTTTTATAGTCCACTTATTTATCTGCCTTTCTTGGTCAGGAACCTAAAGTAAAGGACCTGGGGGAGCTGGGCTTGTTCATGTCCCTACAAACAGAGAAAGGATGATGACCTTGCTGCCAGACCAGCCACAGAATTTTGGGTTGGGTATAAGGAAACACTTCTCCAGAAGTGGACCAGAGTGGGAAGAAACTCCATCTCAGAGTCACTGAGGGATGGGTATCACCATCCTTGAAGCATTTCAGAATTTAGGAGGGAAAAGTCACGGCCCTGCTCTGCACAGGAAATGTGCAGGGCTGGTGATTTCTGTGATCCATCAGTTACCTTTCCATCTGCCTGCCCCAAAACTGCCTGACAGAGATGGTAATTTTGATAAGCCAAGTGTCACTTGCTTTTCTTGGCTGTCCTCTGGATTCACAGCATAGAAATCCTTCCCCTGGACATATCAAAATGTGCATTTCAATGTCAAGTGAACCTTTTCTTTTATACCTAGACTATGGACTATGTACACATCACCTCTCAGTGTATTTAGCATAGATTTAAAACTGAAAAAAAGTAAATAAAAAGTGGTTATAACAGTGTTATAACAGTGGTTATAAAAGTTTATAAAAAGTGGTTATATCTATTATAATAATAGATTCTTATGACAGCACAGCCATCATTTGAATGATTACGTTATCTCAATCTTGCCAGCAAAGACACCAGAAAGATGAACACTTTATATTGGTTTTCATGTATACTGAATTATAAATGAGAAAAAAATACACTGACTTCACCATCACTGTGGCATTTCACTGTTTATTCTTTTTTAGTGGCTCACCTTTCCTAGATTAGTCTTTTGAACTTTATAATTAAAAATGAACAAAGCTAATTTAAAAAAAAAAAAAAAAAAAAAAAAAAAAAAAAAAAAAAAAAAAAACAACCACCTAGTCCTATAACTGCCTTTGCATCAATTAAAACCTTAAAGGGCAAAATGGACTCTATTCCATGACCTCTGGCAGATGTGCCAGCACACCTTGGAGCAAAATCGTATCAAAAGGAGCACAGAGACTTGGTGGAGGGATGTACCCTGGGCAGAGGAATTGTTTTATCATCTTTGGTTACCTAAAGAAGTAAAAATAAAGGTCAAAGCATCCACCTTAAGATAAATTTCCTGTTCAGAAACTTTTTGAGAATTCCTGCAAGGCCAAAGGTGGGGTGCTGAACAGAGAGAGTTTAATTCACAGTGGAGCACAGGGAGTGGCACAGCTGTGATGCTCAGAGCAAGGCATTTGCCTGCCTCTTTTTAAACATTTTTTAAAAAACATTTATATATTTTCTCTGTGCTTCAGGTTTTGTCTTAGTCTTGTGTGTCACATCTGTCTGCGGAGAGCTCTTTGCCCCCAGCACTGGGAGGTTTGGCCACACTGGGTGGGCACAGGCATTGTCTGGTGATGAGAATAAGGGCAAAAATGTGGGTGAAAGAGTCTCAATTCCCTCCCAGTGCCACCTGATGAGGTGTTTGTGTCACCCTGCACAGAGACCAGCCCTGCTCCTGCCCCTGGGAAAGAGCAGCACAGACCCAGCAGGGTCTCAGGCACCAAAGAAGAATTTCCTTCACTCCTTATAACCCACAATTCTGCTCAAGGAACTGCAATCCCAGGGGAAATTTGGGGTTGGGCAAGGTGGGTGCACAGAGGAATGTCTGTCCCCAGGTCCTGTAAAGACTGGGGTGGGAGTGAGGGCAGGAACCCCAGGCAGAGAGAGACACCAACCCACTTCTGCCTCCTAAAAATAATCCTTTTCTTTTCAAGGTGAAAAATGCCGAAGTTTTATCGACCTTGCCCCGGCTTCTGAGAAAGGTAAGACCACACAGCCAAGGCTTCTTCCCATTTTACACATTGCATCAGGGTTGTGTCTGGTGGTACCTGAGGGCCAGGGGACCCACACACCATCCACATTACAGCACCAAGGGTTTGGGACAGCTCTTTGCTCACTTTATGCAAGTCTGTCATTTATTTGATTTTAACTCAGATGGTTTTTTCCAAGAAAAATAAAGATTTATACCATCAGACAGATATTTCCCTTCTTCCTCTAATGAAGAGGAAGGACATTTCTCTTCCTCCTCAGGCCACTAAGACATTTATGGTCAGAAAAATGCAGTCACAATACCAAATATCTCTTTGTGAGAAGGAATCATCCAGGTGCTTCTTTGGTCGGTTTAGCCTTGTGAAAAGTTACATATTCAAGTGCACAGAAGCAAGTTGAAATCATTTTCCTCACTCTGCTATTGGATTTAATTGATTAATTATTGAGATTTCTTTCATTTTCAGAAGCAATTTACTCCACATTTGAAAATCTGTAAGGGAATAAAAATAGATAAAGTTCAATTAAAGTGAACTGAGCCCATCCTGGTCCCAGCTGACTAAAGGCCCCAAATATTTTATCAGATAACTTAAGAAAATCCCAAAACCTTTTGGGCACAAGGTGCCTTCCCCAGGCTTGGTGGAGCAGCAGCAGTAAATGGCATAAGGAACAATTTTCCTTAATTTGCCTGAATTGCTGATCCACTGGAAAACGGGAAGAAAGGCAATTACTGCTAATAAAGCAGGAGGATATTGCAGGGAGAGAAAACAGCCACAGAGCCTGGGTGAAATTCATTGTAAGCAAGCCCAAATAAATTATGCACATAAGGGAAGAACAAGCCTGGGATTAGTGTCGCTAATGGGCTCCCAGTTAAATCTCACACACACAAACGGGACCTTGGGGCACAGAGGCTCTTATGAAACCACCAGCTCAACACTCAGCAGCCAGCAGAAAACAAACTCTGGGCTGGAAAACATCACAGAAGGACTCAGTGATGCCTCGTCAGGCTACCTAAAAACAGAGGCCAAACAGAGTTAAGGGAATAAAAAGCAGTTATATTTATTGAAGGGCCTTCAGGTACATTTTGGGCAGAAAAAAAACCCAGGGGCTGCACCCAAAAAATGGATGATGGGTCACAGGTTTTCACACTTTGATAAGTTTGGTCCATTTGCATATTGAGGGTTCATCTTCCAATTTCAGCTTCAGGTAATGAAGTCATTGACTCCAAGTTTGCTCCTCTCAACTCACTTTTGTTTACATTTCTTGGGTCTGAGGCAGTGAGGTGTCCTTGATCCCCAGGCCTGGAGAGGAATTGTTGTGTCTGACCAAAATGGGAGAACAGCAGCTCACACTGTGTGTGGAGTTTGGAGTTATACACTAAAGAATTGCATGATTACAAATATATGAAAAAAATAAAAGCTAAAATCCTAAGACATCATCAGAAGCAGAGCAGAGAGCAGCCTGCATGGAGCTGAAAAAGATGCACTTTTCTGTAATACAATGGGGTGTTTTGTGCTTTTTTAGTGCAGATTCCAGAGCAGCAGTGAGGACATCAAAGTTCTGCAAAGTTCTGTCCACTGATGGGAGTAGGGCTGCACCCTGGAGGAGAGACAGAGGAGAGGAGAGAGAATGGACAGTGCTGGGGGTGTGAGAGGAGCTGGAGAGGCAGCAGGGAAAGGGAAGTTCCCTCCCTGTCCCATCCCCAGGGCTGTGGGCACAGAATGGCCCCTCCAGCAGACACAGCACAAGGTGCTGCTCTAAAGGCACTGCTGTGGTTTTCTCCTTTATCCCCTTTCTGTGGAACTTCATTATGGTGCAGAATGCTTGGTGGCATCACCCACACACTTTCCAAAACAGCATTTAGTGCTTTACTTTTAGGATTTCTTTTGGTTGTGTGAAATGCTGTCAGCATTTTTATTTTTTTTTTCCAGGAGAATTTTAGAGTTGTTGCATGATGTCAGTGCATATTTCTAGATGATTCTATTTTTCTTTTTTTTGAGGAAGGAAGGCTCGTTCTGTGTAGTGTTATGTAGAAAATTCCATCTATTCCAGAAGTTTTTCCATGGAGTTGTAAGGCATATTGACAGAAAGAGAGGGGAATGCTTTGTCAGAGATGGAAAGTGCTGACCATCAGACTCATAACCAGGATAAATTCCACAACTGTGCATCAAGTTGGGCACTGCAACATGGTTAATCTGTAATTCTCTCTGTCAGTTTTCTAATCTCCAGAGCTACCTTCACCACATGTGAAGAGAAAATTGATGCCTGATTTACTTTCACTGAAGAATTCTTCAATGTTTTGACTTAATCTACTCTTTTCCAGTTAGAAAGAACCTCCCATTCCTTTAATTTCTTCATCCCCTCTCTCAGCATTGACTTTAATGGTCAGAGGCTTATCAACTGCTCAGCTCCAGCCAGTCCAAGTCAATGAGAAAGGATGAAATACAGTGAATAGCAAATTTGAGTTCAGTTCCAATGTTGTGGTTTTCACAATTGGCAATTGTGTAACTGGGAAATTTGGCACTAAACTTACCTTCACAATGAGACTAAAACTTATTCATTTGCTGTTTTGAAAAACTTTTTTGAGTCCACCACCAATTAACAGCAAGTTATATATTCAAGTGCACAGAAACAGGCTGAACCATTTTCCTCACCCTGGTGTTGGAGTTTAATTGATTAATTATTGACATTTCTTTCATTTTCAGAAGCAATTTACTCCACATTTTAAAATCTGTAAGGGAAAAAAAATAGATAAAGTTCAATTAAAGTGAATTGAGCCCATCCTGGTCCCAGCTGACTAAAGGCCTCATACATTTTATGTTTAACACCACCAGCAAGGTGGTGTTAAACTCCTGCAGATTATTTAAAACCTTCTGATATAGGAAAAAAAAAATCTATCACAAAAACTCACAGTAAATAAAACCATCCCTGATGTGGTCTAGTCACAAAGCTTGCATTCATAAATGAAAATCCTTACAGTAAAAATCTGATAGTTTATGGCTGAGCTTCCTATCTTTATGCATCAGTGCTGATCTCCAGTGGAGCTGGAAACTGTCTCTCTGATCAGTTATTGTACCCTTTTCATATATCTCACCAATGACACCTACTAAAAGGAGGCAGCAAAATTTGGGGCAAACAGACCCACAGTATGGTATAAATAAGCATTTCCAACCCACACTAGTAGAGCTTTTTCCTGCATTTAAGGCAGCTGCCAGCAATCTGTCAGAACCTCATAAGCCTAACATTGAATTTATTAGCTGTTGCTGGTTCTTAGTGCCAAAGCTGCTTAGCAAAATCAGCTTCATGATGGTAGATATTAACTAGAAGAAAAAAAAAAACATTTTCCTATGAGAGTTTACATTTGCTATTGATAAAAATGATAGAGAAATAGCTGGTTGCAGTGGCCAAGACTTTTAATGGGCTCTCACAGAGCAGATGTTGGGGCCCACAAAATGCTCTAATTTTCACTACAGACATGAGCAGTAAAACAGCAAATATTTCCAAAAGGAATTTGGAAGGGAGCTGTCGAAGTGGGCTGGACTTGATATTTCTTGATATTTCAGTTCTCAATTGCTTCTGGGATATTCTCCACAGAACTTAATCAAAGTTTTTGTTGCTGCTGAATATTTTGCTGCCTGAGGAAGAAAAGGGTGACCTATTCAGGAAGGGACACTTGTGGTGCCCCACCAGAGCACTGAGGGTGACACACTCCTCCCATGGCACCTCCTGTCATCCCTTTCCCACAGCCTCAAATCTGTCCTCAAGAGAAATCCCAAGAGACCAGACAGGGTATGTTCAAAAGGAAGAGAAACCAAGACCAAAAATTGCATCTGGAAACCATGACACCACAGTGATCCCATCAAATGATCAGATAAATGGCTTTGGTGACTCGATGACACCACAGCTGGACACATCCACAGGTGTTCCTCCCCCTGCCTGGGGCTGTGTGGGCATCCAGCTCCTGCATCCTGCCCTGAAAGCATCACTGCCACAGGCTGAGCCCAGCCCAGCTCCTTGGGAAAGAGAAATCACCTGTGCTGGAAGCATTTTTCTGGAAAACAGCAGGGTTTTGCAGGAAATGTGGTGCCCCCAAGAGTTTTTTGAGGTTATGCTGGTGGAGGCTGTGACTTTGCAAGCACCTGGAGTGGTCACAGCATGGAAATGAGAGGCTCATCCTGAGGGGAAGCTGCTGCAGGAACAGGCTCAGCATCAGTGTTGGCTCAAAACTTGGAGATGGACACACAAACACAGGGCAGGATTCCCAGGGCAAGCTCCAGCCTGGTCCAGGTTATTCCAATGTAGTCCCTGATTTTGTGGAACAATTCCCACAAGGAATGGAAAGGCAGGATGCCCTCAACAGCTGCCTGCATTGCACTGCTTCCTCACACACATAAAATAAACAAGGCTTTTCAGAGAGGTTGAGGCAAGGCAAAACCCAGCAGAAGGAAAAATGCTCATGGCTAGTGAACATTGAGCAATCCAAAATCTTACAGGAGGGGCTTTTTAAATGAGAGACTGTCCTGGCAGAGGTAGGAGATGCTTCCTGCACATCCTCCACACAGCCTGTGATGGTGCATCCTGGAGAGATGAAGCAATAACAATTCTGTGTTGCCTAAAAAGTGGCTGGCAGAGCTAAAGTAGCACATGGCAAACAGCAAGTAAACAAATCAAGTCTCACCTAAACACAGCACAGTAAAAAGAGAAAGCTGGGCCAGTTCTGTACATGCTCCTAAAACCAGCATTCCAACAGCAATTAATGAGAAGAGAAAAACTAGATGCCTGATTTTAATGGATCCTGACATAATAGGTGTACCAGAAATGTGATGGGAGAAAGATAATTAGAGGGACAATAACGTCTTGGTGCTGATTACACTGAAAGACAAAGCAGATGTCATGTACTAAAGCTGAATCAGAATAACAAGGTAATGTCATTAATGAGCAACACAATCTCTGTGGATGGATTCCATGTTCAGATAAAAAGTGCAGAATTATGTTAGTGATCACCCCTTGGGACAGCTTCAGAGACAGCAGGGTTAACCTTGATAGCAGAGAAGGTGTAAGGACAGAAAACAAAGCAGCAGGAGCTGACTCTGAAACACCATGCACAGACCAAGAAATGCCATGCATGGTGTAGAGACAAAATTTTGATATGGGCATGGAGAAATTAGTGGGAAACTTGTTATTCTTGACTTACACCTGCATTTGATTCAAAATATTAGTAGGAGATCCCTGGTATGGCTGACTAACAGACTCAGCATCCTTCAGAAGCAATAAAAAGTGTTTTTAGAAGTTGTGAAGAAGGAAACCCGAGAAAAAAAAGCAAATGCTGATTAAAATACATTAAAATGTTCAGCTAAAAGGACAACTGAAGCTTGAAATGCTGAAAACCAGTGGATATCCTGCAGGCCTCTGAAGCAGCACAAACCCTTCACCGAGTGAGAGCAAATGGCAGATAATGATCAGTGCTGATAAATGCCAGGTGGGGAACATGAGGAGTCATCCTACCTTTACATATATACTGATGGCTTCTGAATTAGCTTTTCCCCTCAGGATAGAGCTCTTGGAGCGATGACAGACACCTCTATGAAAACATTAATTCACTGCTCTGCAGAGATTAAGATGAAAAAGAAATATTAGGATCGTCGTAGGAAACAAAGAACAAAACAAAAAAAAAGTCACCATGCCACCAAAAGAACTCATGATGTGCCCACATGCAGCTCCCTGTGAGCACCCCTCATCCCTCCCATGCCAGCCCCTGCTCAAAGCACTGACAATAAAATTTAAATACATAGAGAAAAGAGTGACATTTATGGTCAAAAATAGAGAAATGCTTGTTTGTATGAGGAGGACAACACAAAGCATATTTCAGGCTGGAAAAGAGACAAACAAGACTTGTAACAGCCAAGTTAAAAAACAAACCTCCTTTTTTATGTACTGGCTAGATGTTCCCAAGAAGAAAAACAGAGGATCAGTTTTCTAAGAGGAGCACTTAGAGACCTGCATCAGTAAAAAGAAATGCAACTGAGTCTCCCAAAAGAGCTGCACACTTTCCAAAACAGGCTCTGTATTCCTCTTGAATACTTCCTCTTGCATTATTGTTCATATATCTGCAATGGGGTAAATCCATACTCACACAGACAAATACCTGGTCCCTTGTCATAGGAGAGCCATGATTAAGTATGAAGGAAAAAAATGTGTTTCTTTTATTTTATCTGTGTTCTCTTACACATCTGTCATGAATCACTGAAGTTAGTCTTAAAAGGCAATTAGACACACAAAGATGAAACCATTCTTACCAGCAGAATTCAAGATAAATTCCTAATTACTGAAGGAAGAAACAGTCTTGTTTTTCACACTGGGATGCCAAAGACACTGGGGATGCCAAAGTGGGGACACTGGTCTGAACATCATTTATTTCTCAGCCCAGTGATGAGGGTGGAAGTACATCACAGGCCCTGCACTGCTGCTCTTCAAAGAGAAACATTGAGCCCAAATATATTTAGTAAGGTAAATGGGATAGTCCTCCTTTAGAGTATTTTTCATCATCCTTTCCACTCTCTTGCTCTACTCATTATATTACTACTACACCAGGAAAAAGAGAATATGGATACAAAGATACTCCACAGTCTGCTGGGTATCATGCACAGGATTCAATCTGCTCCATGCCAGAGCCATCAAAAGTCAGAGAAAACACATCATCACATAGAAGAGAATCATTTTATGAGTCACAGCTCCACCTCACCTTCTAAAATAAAGAGCCTAATGAAGAGCTGGAGCTAAACAAAATCAAAACATGGCTTTTCCTCCCTCCCCTCAGCAGTGTCAAGTATTTCTCCTCTGGTTTCCCATGTTCTGCAGAGCTCAGTCCCTTATCTGGGTGCCAGCCCTTTACCTACCCTTTACTGCCTGATTTGGTTGACCAGAACAGGCATCTTTAGGTACCTGAGGTGACATTTAAGGTGACAAAGCTTGCCTGGTCTCTGCTGGCTCTGTGGTGTTCCTCTCTGCAGCACGAGAGGAGCGGGCAGATGGTCGGCTCTGCTGTGACGCATTAACCAGCAGCGCTCCGTCCCGCTGCCAGCCACAACAACATGCTCAGGGTTTATTCTTCTCACCAGTTTTTATTGATCACTCCAGTATTTCTGGCTTGTGGTTCCCAGTATTGGAGTGGCAGAGGAGAGCAGATGACTAAACCCATCCGAATGGCGCTGGAAATGAGAGTGAGGATCCCGTGAAGTTGGCCTTACTGCTCTTCCAAAACAACGTGCACAGCATTGCTCAGTGTGTGCCCATTTGCTCTTCCAAAACAACGTGCACAACATTGCTCAGTGTGTGCCCATTTCCCCCATTTTTTTCCTCTCTTCTCTCTTGAAGAAGAGAGAGATTTAAGCCAGATCCAGGTGTCGGTTCCAACAAAGTCACTAAGCCTGAAAAAGCAGAGCAATGAGTCCAGAAACACAAGGACAGCAATGAGTCCAGAAACACAAAAATAGCAAGGACACACATGAGCAGAACTTTTTGTTGCTGATAACAGGAGCAAGGGTAACAAGCTGGGTTTGTTTATCCTGGAGAAAAGGAGACTCAGAGGTGACCTTATCACTCTCTACAACTCCCTGTAAGGTGGCTGTGCTCAGCTGGGGTTGGTCTCTTTCTCCAGCAGCACTGACAGAACGAGAGGACACAGCCTTAGGCTGAGCCAAGGGAAATAGAGGTTGGATATTAGGAAAAAGGTTTTCTTGGAAAGAGTGATAAAGTACTGGAATGTTCTGCCTGGGGAGGTGGTGGAGTCACCATCCCTGGGTGTGTTTAAACAAAGACTGGATGTGGCACTCAGTGCCAGGGTTTAGTTGAGATGTTGGGGCTGGGTTGGACTTGATGATCTTGAAGGTCTCTTCCAACCTGGTGATTCTGTGAATTCTGTGATTCTGTGAACTCCCCCATCTCCCTGGCTGCCACAGTGTGAATGGAGAACAAGGAGGAGAACAAAATGCTTTTGCACAAAGAAGAGATGACACCTGCAGGATTTCCTCTGTGCAAGTTCACACCACCCAGAACCAGGGCTGGCCCTCAGGCGTGGTTCTTTTCTTCCCACACTGGGTGACATCTGTCTAGTTGACATCTCACAGCCTCTTGTGGTTTCCCTGTGTTTTGTGGCAGTTCAAGTCCCCAAGTCATTGTGTCGGGGACAATGACTGGGAACTACAGGGTGAGAGGAGCACTTTCTTCCCCAGGCAGCACCAGCAGTGTCTGGGTTAGCACTGCCAGTGGGGAGGTGAAAAGGTCCCACCCTCTCCATTTCTTGGACACTGACATCTCCTCATCTGCTCAACAATGCAGCACTGGCTTGTTCTTCAAGTGCCACACTCTTGATGTCACCTCAGTCAGGCACGAGGATCTCAGTGGTTATTTAGGAGCACACATTGCTCAGCTCCACTGCTTTGAGCAGATAAAAGGGGGTTTTGTCATATGATGAACTGTGATGCAGAAAACTCCCCAAAGCTCCTACTTGCCTGCATCAGACTATCTCAGGCAGCTCAGGGTTGGAGTGGCAGAGGAGTGACTGGAGCTGCTGTCTCACTGTGGCTCAGACAGACCTTGGCTGACGTGTGACACTGAGTGATGAGGAACTCAAACCTCTCCCAGAGCTCTCTGGCTGCCTGCAGCTTTGTCCAGCCTGATCACTTGCTCAGGGACAGCCTGGCAGAGTGTGACAGCTCAGGGGAGGCTGCTTTGGTCAGCCCCCTGAGCCCACAAGGGCAGCTCTGCCCTGGGAAGGGCTGGGATGCAGCAGCCACAGATCCACAGGGAGCACAGGCTGAGGCAGTGGGTGCTCCTGAGGAGGATGAATTCCCACTGAGGCATTCTAAATACGAGCCTGCCCTAATTAGGAAGCTAATTTTCTGTCTGAAAGGGCCCTCAGAAATCAATACAGATTCCAGACCATTTCTTCTTGGGCACAGGCAGGCTGGGCTTTCAGCAGGCAGTGTCACACAGCAGGGCAGGTCATACATTCATTTATGGCTTTCTTATGCTGGGGAATTTCCAAGCCACTCTCCAAAATGCATGACAGACATTTCCAGGCACACAGTCCCAGCCTTTGCTGGGTATAACATGGTTAACATGACTCAGCAGCATCCTTCAGGAATAGCAATATGATTTTTCCCTGAAGAAATCCTCTAAGACAAAACAGCTCATGTTTATGGATTCAAAACGCTTTGAACTCGCCCAGCAATTCCCCTGTTGGCCACCTCTTCAGTGTTTCCTTGAGAACATGCACCAACACTGGATCTTTGACAGTCATTCCCATGGCCTGACCAGCCTGAAGGAGCAGCCAGAAGAGGATTTCACTATTTCATCTGGAGATAGGACCTCAAAATCTGGCATTAGATCCCGTTGGCATAGTGAGCTGGCACCAAATCCCAACTTTCCTGATTTGACAAGTGTGCATCAAACTCCATGGCTGCATGTGACTGTAGGTGGTAGGAGGTATAGATGTGATTTAAACTCTCCAGAACTGGTTTGTTGGCCGCATTAATCTCAAAAAACTCGACAGTAATTGAAATTACGGAATTTTGGAATTCCAAAAACAGCAGCAAATGTTTCTTCATCATCCTGCACATAATCCCGTTCAGATGTTATCCGAGTTCTTGGTGTTTCAATCCAAATTGCTAACAGGCCTGAGAATGGTTTTAATAATGCAACACAAGAATCATCTTGGCATTTTGTGGGGAAGGAGCACAGAAGAAGGTGTTGGGTTTGACAGGCCTCAGTTCTCCCATGGAGAACATGGAGTGAAGTGCTGCTGTTCTGAGTCAGGAAATGGCAGTGGGTTTGAACAAGGAATAAACTTTGGGTATCGAGCAGCCAAACTCAGCTCAAACCTCCTGGAAGCCATTAACAACAGTGTTCTTTAGGTTCCTTCATCAGGAACTCACTGAATGCCTCGAGTTCCTCTGAGCAGAATTCCCCTGACTTTGCTCAGGATCCCTGTTGCACAGGAAGCTCAGCACTGGAGCTCCGTGCTGGGAGGTGACAGTGTCCCCACTCACAGTGCCCTCCTCAGCAGCCAGGGCTGACCTCAAATGATTCCATGTTCTGGGAAAAAACTCTGTGAGACTTATCACAGTCTGAGCTGAAGGTTCTTTCTCTCACTGTCATAAAGAGTGTTCCCTTTGTTTCACCCATTCAGGGCTGTCTGGGATATCCATTTTCTAACGTCTCAGTTCAGGTGGATGCACTCGAGTTGATCAGCACCTTTGCAGAGATGCATTCAGCTCTGTGGATCTTCTTTCAAAATGCTGCTGCTCTCTGCTGTCAGACAGAGAGACAAGGGGCTGATCCTGCCAGAAGGTCCATGGAGTACTCGAGTGCCTAAAACCCCAGTGATCTTGTGGGGAGCAGTTCTCCTCTCACACATGAAGAATATGTTCACTTCACTCAAAAGTCCTGGAAAATTAATTTCCTTGTAACAATGCTGCTGCTGCAGGGGCCAAAGCCTCGAGGAGGTGGCACTGGTGCTTCCCACCATGAACTCCACAGACAAGACAGTCTCTCACACATTGATTAGGAAAAAACAAAGTTCAGAGACACAAAGTTCTTTAATGTCCCAGCTACTGCACTGATCTTCTTCCTGCCATGAGATCAGATATGAATGTGATATGAGTCCTTCAGATGAAGGAGCCCTTTGACATAAGTTGATTTATGTGAAATCTTTTGGTGAGTCCCAGCTTTTTAATCTCAAATTCTGGGTGAAAAGGTTCTGCACTTTCAGGGGTTTTGCTTCACAGGGAGGTTGTCCTGAAGCTGGTGAGCCCTTTTCCTCCAGGAAAAGCCTCACAATCTGTGGTGCTCAGGTTCAGAGCAGTCCCACCTGGACATACAGCATGTCTGTGGGGTGGGAGCAAAGATCACAAGTGTCCCACAGTGCACAGGAGTCTCTCTGTCATTGCCAGCAACGCTGCTGAGGAGTGACAGACCAGCTGGTGGAGAAGCACCAAGGACAAAAATGACAGGAAAAGGCGTGTTAGAACAGGAGGTGTTGATGGTACTGATGTCAGTGGTCATCCAGACCACAGTGCTCATCTCCCTGCAGCTTTTCAGACAGCAGGATGGGAGATCCAAGACAAGCTGGTGTCCAGAGAGATGTGACAGGACAGCGAGACAGATCCCTGTCAGCACAGAAGGGAACATGCAAACCCAGCACGTTTTTATCACCTAAAAAAAGCCCAGCAGGCACGAGGAGGACTTGACAGCTGTCATCCTCTGCATTATTGCAGGGAATCCTGGAAAGATGGGCTGAACACATCGTGGTGCCTGCAGGCTGGGTGGGCTCCTCACACAACCCCATCCTCGTGAGAACGTGTGTGCAGGAGTGCCACTGAAACCACTTTGGGTTTAGTTTTGGCTTTAAAATCTCAGATTCTCCTTTCCTGGGAAGTCTCACATTGGAATGTCCTTGGCACAGTGGCACATCCCAGCTGAGCTCCTCCCCAGCCCTTTCTCTGCACAGGCAGCATTGGGTTTGTTGGACAAATAAACTTGCATGAACAGGATGAAGAGCAAAAGATGAGAAGAATCTGTTGATTGATGAGAGTGCAGATCCTCAGCTACAGGCCATCCAGGTAGAACTCCCTAAGTGAACCAAGTTCTGACTCTTCTGAAGGAAAGATTTTTCATAAAAACTGAGTTAGGCCAGACAGATCCCTGGGGCAGAGGACACAGGCTGGAGGGGAGTAAGCAGACAGAAAAGATGACAGGAGGGAAGATTGGAAAAGAGAAAAATCCCCTGGAGATCTTCTTCCCTGTCACCTGGAATGACTGAGGTCCCCTCAAGAGAAGGAGCTCTCTACTTTGCAGGAAGGAGGCTGTAAGAGGTTGTGAGTGGAAGTGATGCCAAGTGACTGCCTCATGAATCTCGTGTTGAGAGAGGAGCAGTGGGAGATCACTTCACCATCAGCACAGAACAGAAAAACTCTGTCTCCTGAATTAATAACCTGAAGCAACTGTTCTGCTTCAGGCAACCACAGGAAAAATGCAAAAACTCAGGCACAGGTTGCACTTTCTGGGTGTTATTATCTCAGATGAAATTCAAAATCAGAGAAGGAGCACAGGACATAGAACTGTGCAAACTCTGCATGTGGGACTTGCCTTTCCCCACATTAGATGCACTAAAAAAAGGCTCAGAGCAGGTATTCAGTTACACCATGGAACAAGACAAGACAGTTCCTCAGTAGATATGAAAAGGGCCCTAAAAAAGTAGTAATTGACTATGCCTCCCACAGCAAACTCACCCAGCCTTTGTGTCTCATCAGAAAAAGGATTTACAGGAGAGCAAAACTCACGTCTCATTGAGCTTTTCATCATTTCCTTGCAAGGTTATCCTGCTGGCAGAGCCACTCTTGTCCCAGCCCTGTGGAAGGGAAGCCAAAGCACTGCCTGTGACACCAGCCACACAGGTGTTCCTCCCTCCTGTTCCTTTCTCCTTCCTTAGGAGGAGCAAAGACACCAGCTGGGCCACCAGACCCTCCAGGCTCAGCTCCCAGAGCCCTCTGAATGTGTCCCCTTGCAATGGACACACAGACCCAGGTGCTCCCACAGGGATATGTGCACCTCCCCAGCTCCCTGCTCTTCCCAAAATCCCTGCACTGGTACCTGCAGCACCAGCTTCAGGCACTGGGTCATAGGTGGAGTGTGCAGATCTAGAGCTGAGTACATCACCTGAACCCCCAAAACCATCAACCAAAACCCCAAAACCATCAACCAAATCCCCAGACCCCTCCTGCAGGGCTGCACTCCAGCTCCTTGTTCCCCTCTCTGTAGGTACATCCAGGATTACCCTGTCCCAGGAACAGAACCCAGCATTTGTCCTTGTTAGATTTCATGTGCTTGGTGACACACTCAAATCTACCAAGATCTCTTTTCCTCTACTCTCAAGGGACTCAGGGTCTCCTCCTGATTTAGGATCACCAGAAGCAAACTTTCTTAAGTGTGTCCAGGTCCAAATATGCAAGAGAGTTGTCCCTAAACCTCAGCACCAGCAGGCTGATGTTCCCCCATGGAGTGCAGCTCTCTGAGCCCAGTTGCTCCCCCAGGGAAGCACAGATGGAGCCACAGCACAGTGGTGAGGCTGCAGACACTGTTACAGCCCTGTCCTGGTGTCCACAGAGCCCCAGTGGGGTCCACAAGGGTTGACTCAGGGCAATAAACACCTTGGGCAGGTGTGTTGTACATTAATATTTCAAGTGTGGGCTAAATGAATTACAGCTCATTAGGTGTAGGGCTCTCTGCTGCCTCAGCTTGTGGGTCAGATTTACATCATCTGATCCTTCCAAACTCAAATCATTCCATCATTCTCTCATCGTAGACACTGCAGGTTTGAGAAAATGAGGTAAAAATCCCTCCTAAACCCTGCTGTATCTCAGAACAACACCCTTGCTCTCTCTCACTTGCATTCCTTTTTGGAAGACTGTGCCAGTTGCCTGATACCAAATTGACTAAGAGGAGTGAGATAAGCAGCTGTTTGCTGTTGATAGATGCAATATTGCACACACAGACACTGTGAGCAATTAAAACCTTTATTTATTGCTATCTCTGTAGTGTGGTTTAAGAACTCAAAAGGTCAGCTACAGTGGCAACAACGAATAGCACATATTAATTAGATGTAATTATAAAGATGAGTTCAGAGACAAAATATGAGCTGGGATCAGCCTGGTCACCAAGAGGACACTCAAATATTTGATAAAAGTGAGACTGCATATCTGGTTTGATAAGCTGGACTGTGGGCTTTATCACACATGTGCTCTCACAGAGAGGAGAGAAGGTATTAATATAAGTGAAGCCTGTAGCAGTCTCTATGGTTACAGCTAACATTTTCTAATATAAGCCATTGTCTTCAGATGCTTAACTTTCCATGTTTCAACTGCTTAGGCTGAAATTTTCCATCACTGCTCATTGTTTCCAGGTGAATTCTCTAGCAATCAGGTTAGCAAATGTACTGGAGAATTCGAGCAGATTCTCATGCTGAAACAGCAATTGGCAATTGGGCAGGGACTCAATCTTATCATCTGTTCCCATCCTCTCCAATTTATCCCATGGCCTGGTGACTTTTAAAGACTCAGCAGATCTTGCTGGAGGTTTTGTGCTGGAATTCCCAGAGGTGACATGTCCTGGTGGTGCATCAGTCCCTGCTGGGCGCTGCCCTGTGCTCCCAAAACCCCTGCCCTGAGCACTGCCCCAAATCCTGCAGAGCTCAAACACAGCCCTGACTCTCAGGGCTGCACCCAGGGGCTGAGGAAACTGGAACAAGGCTGAGTTTTGCCTCTGCAGCTCTTCTGAGCATGTTATAAACGTGTGTGCCCACCCTGTGTCAGTCTCTGTGTCAGCGCCAGCAGCACAAACTCTGCAGCTTTGCCATCCTGCAGGGCTCCAGTTTCTGATAACAGCCCCCAGCTCTAGGCTTGTGGCAAGAATTTTCAAACATGGACTAAATATATTTTCTCTTGTGGAAAAGAGGCATCCAAGGATGCCCAACTCCCACCAGCACACAGCCAGTCAGGTATCCTGTACCATCACCTCCGTGCTCATCTAAACTGTGGCACAGGTGGGGAAATTAATTCTCTGAGCTGTGCCTTGGCTCAGAGGAGCCAAGAGGTTCTCACACGTACCCACAGAGGTTCTGTAGCCAAGCTGAGAAGAGAAACGAGCAACAGCTTGTTCTTCCTGCAATGTCTTTACCACCCTGCCACTCTTCACATCTTCATTACAGCTTTTTCTGGTTTTCAGAGTTTAGGCTGTGGTTTGCTGAGTTTAAACTCTGTGAACCACAGAATCATTAAGGCTGGAAAAGATCACCAAGATCATCAAGGCCAAATTTTTACCAAATGTCCCCATGCCCACAAACCACACTGGGAAGTGCCACCTTCACTTGTTTTCAGAACACTTCCAAGGGATGGTGACTCCACCACTTCCCTGGGCAGACTGTGCTTAATAACTTTTTCAGTAAAGAAATAAGTAGAGAAAAGAAAAAAATTTCTTTTCTTTGAGCTAAAGTAATTTCCCCAATATATAGTGGATGTGATAAACACTAAAAAAAAAAAAAAAAAAAAAAAAAAAAAAAAAAAAAAAATTACAATTGGCGGCTTTAAAAACCAACCAACATTTTTTTAAAAAAAATTCCTAATACACTAGATATTCCTGATCTCCTAATTAATTTTTTTTGCCAACTTTAACCTCTTTAAAGTATCTCCCAGGTGATGACTGGTTGCTGCTCTCTGCCCCCAGGTGTGCTGTGGCTCTCAGTGGTGTCCGAGGTGTTGTACATCATGCTGTTGGTCGTCGGGTTCAGTCTCATGTGCCTCGAGCTCTTTCATTCAAGCAGTGTCATAGATGGGCTCAAGCTAAATGCCTTTGCTGCTGTCTTCACTGTGCTTTCAGGTATGAAACCTCCCCTTTCCCCTTTTACCACCTGGCGTGGTTTGAAAGCAAAATGAGTAAGAGGTTCCAAGTCAGAAATACAATTTAATAAGAAGAAAGGTAAAAAGGTAAAAAAAAAAAATAAAATAAAGGCAATAATACAAAAGAGCACTGACAGAGTCAGAACACACCCTGAGCAGGGTGGGGGGAGCAGTCCAGGTGAGGGGCTCTTCCTGAAGCAGTGATCCCACAGAAAGGTCTGGGAGCTCTGCTCCTCTGGGAATCCAGTGGCTCAGGGCTGCTTGTCCTGTCCCAAATCCCAGATTCTCTCCAGGTGGGAATGCTTGGCTCCTCCCCCTGGGCATTGGGAGCATCTCCCAATGGGATGAGGAGTCGTGCAGTGGCTCCTTGATGGCCCATTAAACAGAGAGAGCTCCTGGAGGGAGTTCCCTGTGAGTCCTGGGCAAGGCATTGATGGGCCATGAGCAGAAGAGCCCAAAGGAGGGGCCTGGGAAAACACTGCCCCACCTGGTTCCAACAGCTCATGGGGATGGGGATGGAATAAATAGTTTGTGCACATCCTACACTGCAACCCAGGACAACACCACAAAGCAAAATCCTACAACTTTTGAAAGAATAAAAAATCCAGATCTCCAAGGTTCTCTTATCCCCATTTAGCCATCGCAATTTTTCACTGTAATTTTTCCTTCCTTTGGCACAAAGACTGCATGATAAATTCGCCTCTTGCCAGGGAGAAGTGAACATCCTCATTCCTGATTTCACAGCAGCAATGCAGTAATTATCCTTCCCCAGCCTGCACAGCCATTACCACAGCTCCAGCCTCAGCTCCATTTGCAGCATCATCACACTCCCTTTTCCAGAGGAAAATTTAAAACATGAAATGCTGAAAAGTCTTTTTTTTTCTGTGTTAATCCTGAGAGTAGGTGAAGGTTGGAAAACCAAGGGAAGGATCTCTTCTTGTTAATTAATAAAATTGAGGATGAAAAGGGTTCTGATGATGGCACTGAGGAGCAGCCCCAAGAGTGCTCTGGGACAGGGACATCCCTCAAAACAACAAATTTTGGGCTGGTTTTGTCTCCATCTGAACTTGTGGCCCCTCTTTTTATGAACTTGAGGCATTCACCTCTCCAAAAGAAGTCTAACAATGTGGTTAAGTTATCCTTCTCTTCTGTGAGGCTTTTTCTGGTTAAAACCCCCATTTTCCAGGATTTATAGCAGCAGCCAGGGTGCTCTGTGAGCATCCTGCAATGGGCCTCTCCAGCAGAATAATTTCTGCAATAGAATTGCATTTTATTCTGCTGCATTTCAGGCTGGGAGACATCACAACAGGCAGTGTGCATTCTGGGAAGGACTTTGAGCTGCAAATGGTGAAATAAAGCAAAAAGGAAAGGTCAGAAGTAGAGCTGAGTGACAAAAAAAAATTTGATAAGAACTGTCAAAGCATATTTTTCAGCTTTGAATATAATTTGGAACTTTAAAAAAAATCAGTTCCATTTTCAAAATCAAACTATGTGGAATTCTTCAGCATTCAATCAATTACTTCCATGCTGTTCCTCTCTCTCTTCACCATTAACTGCAGTATTAAAGTTTTGTAAGAATGATGAAGTTTTCTTTCCTACACAACTTTCTATTTTTATTTTGGCCTTCCCTCTTTCTAAGTTCATTGCCAAGATAGTCCAAATATAAACTTTACAGGGAAAAATGATGGAGGAATTGAAACAGGGATAAAACCCCAAACCCCAGCACGCTGCTAGCTGTTATTTTCAATGACAGGGATATCAGAGGAAAGAAGAAAACTATATTTATTTAAGCTTAGCATATTTATAATGACTAGCTTAATAGAAATTAGGTAATGAAGAGGACTTTCCATTGGAGCATAACGCTCCTCATTAAATTCATGCTTGAATTCCCTCATAAAAGTGCAATGAGATCTCCACATTCTCATAGCTCAACATCTAAAGGTTAGGGAAAAATATCCCAATAGTGTGGTCACTTATTGCTGTTCCTATGAGCCACTAAAAAATAACCTACAACATCACAATTTTGGTATCCCTCTTAACCTGACACAAATAAAAAACTTACATACGTCTCTCACGTAATATTTATAATAAAACATTTTAATTATTGTTATATATTTCATAAATAGAATTTCTAGTCAAAAGATATGGGAGGATGCTTTAAAATATATTGTCTTTTCCAAATTTCCTTCATCTCCAGCTTTCCAAAGTTCTTAATTTCTCCCATTCCAAGCAGCTCTGGTCCTGCAGGGCTCAGGATCTCAAGCCAGCAATGAATGATCAGTGTTTCTGCACTGGAACCACCCCAGCTCACCTCATCACCAGGATTTTCCATCTGCAAACACCTCCTGCCCTGGAGCCCTGATGGGCACAGGCATTGTGCCTTCCCTGCCCAGCCTCCAGCAGCCAGCTGGGGGAAAAGATGATCCTGGGCATGGAGCATTGGCTGATTTGTGTTACAGGCAGCTCGTTTTAGCTCATTAAATGTACAGCAAAAAGGACCAGAGGGTTTCCCCCTGGAGAAAACTTGGCAAGGCACAGCTAAAATAGACCAAACCACAAGTGAACAAAGCAGGACAAGAAAAGATTTCCATAATTCTGCTTTAGTTTGGATGTGGCATAACAGCACCAAGAGCCCTGCCAGGTGCAGATCCAGCCCCATCCTGCCCTGCCTTTAGGCAGATAAACCAAAGAATGTTTCCAGTGTTTGCTGGTGACCTCCTCCTCCTCATCCCCTGGATCAGTGAGTGTCACCTCAGCCTCCCACACAGCCACAGGGCTGCAGGTGGCTGAAACCCTGAGCAAGGTTTGCGTGACAGAACCCAGCAGCTCAGCCCTGCTGGGGCTGGTTCTGGCTGTGTCAAACCTCCTGCTGGCTCTGAGTGACTGTGACAGCTCTCAGGGCAGGCTGTAATATTTTATTAGGGTTGAAAAGTTACTGACAGGACGTATAGAAACAGCGAACTCCAAACTTAAGATCAAGGCATAACAGTCAGCTGAAGAAAAAATCCACTGATTTAAAAAGTTCTGCAAGCTCCCGGTGCATTCTGGAAATTAAATACAACCAGGGAAAAGCAAGGTGTGCAGCACTTTGCTGTGCTCCCATTAGGCCACCCACCCTGCCCAAATCTCATTTCTCCCGGAGTGATTTGCTCTTTCCACCTCCTATCTTTGCCGAGTGTGACTCCAACACGAGGCAGATGAGCAAATCACCCCAGCCTCCTGTAACACAATGTCCTCCCTCAGCCTCTGCAGTTGTTTGTATCAAATCTGACATTTCTCCTGCTGAAGGTCCTGCTCAACATGCCCACAACACAAACATTCCCCAGCTTCCCTCCCCCAGAACTGCCCTGAATCATCCACACATGTTTGGGGAGACTAATGGAGTGGTTTGGGTTCTGAAGGAAAGAAGAACCAAAAAATTGGGTGTGGTTGGGGGAGGGAAATCAGGATCTTCCATGTACAGGAAGGGCAACCATGGAAAAAATTGGATGGTCATAGAGAACAGTGAATGAACGGTCAAAGTGTAACAGACAGACCTCACTGCACCCACCATGGCAGAATATTGGTATTTCTCATTCCCTTGAATGGCCACTACAGCACAAGAGGCTTTTGCACACAAGTAGGTCCAAGAATTTGGGATATGGTGATCCAGCCCCACCTCCTTTGCCTGAACCCTGAACCCTCCTTAGCCTGAACCCACACCCCCCAGAGCTCAGTGGGGATCATCACCCTGCCTGCCCAGGTGCCAGGGCAGGAACATCCCAAATTACTGTAGCTAGAAAATTCTCCAAGCCTCAGAGCTGCTCCTGACCACCACTGCTTGAAAAGTGGGGTTTGGTTTTCCTCAAAGGAATATTTAAATATAAAATTTAGGTGTTTTTTTCCTGTTTAAGCTGCAGGACCAGCTAAAGGCAGAGCCGCTCAGGTCACCCTGTGATTTACTGCAGCCTTGTTCTTTAACATGACAGAGACTGAAAGTCCGACACGTTGTTCTCATCCTCACCCAGCTGCAGTTCTCTCAGTGAGCTCTGACAGTGTCACAAAAGCATCACCAGCACTGCACCACCAAAAGTATCCCAGTGGTGTCCTCTCACCACACATCACCAGGAAAACCAAACTCACTTCACTTCCTGGGGCAACTTCCAAGTGTTTTCTGAGTGTTCAAATTCATAAATCTTTGCAGCTGCTGGGACAAAATACGGTTGTGTGGCATGAACACACTGAGCCTCTCCCCTCATTGTCTCACCTGAGGCCTGTCTGTGATGGGCTCTGAGATGACTGTGGGTGGCACAGCCCTGCCTTGCAGCAGCAGGGTTGGTGGGGATGCTCTCTGTGCAACGATTTTCTTCAACGATTTTCTTTCTTCGACTCCTCTTTTAATTGAGGAGTCAGAATGATGTAAAATAATGAGCTCTCAGTCACATCTTCCCTCTGCCCATGCAGCTCCCTCCTCCACAGTGGAACAGGAGGCATAAAAGTACAACAAAGACTTTTTTGGAGCTCTCAAAGCACTTACAGCAGTAGCTCCCTCAAGAATGATTTTTAAAAAAACGAACGTTGGCACAAAAATTCCTGTTCTAATCCCTGCTTCTCAGGTCTCTTGGGGATGGTGGCACACATGATGTACACTCAAGTTTTCCAAGTGACAGTCAGCCTTGGGCCAGAGGACTGGCGACCACATTCCTGGGACTATGGATGGTCCTTCTGGTAAGTGTCACCCCCCAGTTCATCCCTTTTTCTCTTTGGAGATGTCCCATCAGCCTGTTGGGATGTTGCACACATCACCAGGAACATCCCTGTGGATTTCCAGCTGGCAGGAGCACGAGCCCCCAGGGCTGTGCAGGTTTTGAGAGTGGGGGACAGCTCTGGGTGTCTGTGCAGCAGCAGCAGCAGCTGTGCTATCAGCAGGTACAGAGCATTTGTAAATAAACAGCACCCACAATTACCAACACAGATTGAGCACTCTCATTAAAGTTCAATTTAGGAACATAATTGCCATGGCATTTCTGAGAGTTTCAGCTTTTTTTTTTTGCTTTTTTTTTTCCCCTTGTTTTTAATTAATGTCTCAGCTGAACCTTACGGTGCAGCTTTGAACACAACTGCAGAGGAAGATGCAGTGCTCCTGGCACGATGAGACTTCCCTGTGGATCATAGGGAGAAGGCTTGGGAAAATGGACATGGCATAGTTTGTTTTGGGTTTTTTTTTTTTACCTTTCTCATTTATCTCCCAAAATCACATAAAATTAATTTGGCCAGGACACAGCAACTGTGTTATATTGCTTGCAAGGTTATAAGAAGCTTACCAAAAGCAGGAGGCTGTGGAGAATAAAAATACCTGCAAACAACATTCCCAGTCCTCCAGAGGCATCAGCCTCTTTGGAAGGATAGGGAAAATACTTCCTTCTTGTCATTTCTAAATATAGCCCATTATTTTCTTTCCATCTCAAAGCAAAGACAACAATCTTTGCTAACACCAATAAATAAATACTTCTTATGCACAGCACTGCGGGGAATTATTAGTCTTTCCTTCTCACCTCTTTCTACTGTGTTTCATAGGAGGAGTTGCTACCATTTTAACAACATGTTACAAAATACAAATCACATTATATTTAAAATACAGCTTATTTGGTGTCTCAGTAATGAATATTTATTGCATGTGATGATGGACTTATAAATACATTGCATTCACATATTTATAATATTTATATTAATATTTATAAGAACTCTGTCACAATAATTGTATAATTTTCAATAGATTTAAATAATAAGGCGTATTTGTCTTCGGTAATCTATTTTGTAATTTCCTGCAATACTCAAACTTCGAAATGTTGGTAAATGTCTTGCATGATAAACACTCATTAGATTATTCTCCTTCATCTTGTGCCAGCCAAGAGCCCCCATGGCTCAGAGTGGGCACCAGGGTCCCTTAGGGCATCCTGAGCTCTCCCTGGGCCCACTCATCCCACCCACACTCCCTGCTGGAGCTGTGTCCCATGGAAATGGAGCTGGTGTCCCATGCGACATGGGGCTGGGATCTGGAATCCCACAGAGATGGGAATGGGAGCTGTGTCCTGTAGAGATGGAGCTGGTGTCCCATGGGACATGGGGCTGGGAACAAATGTCCCATGAGAGATGGGTTTGGGATCTGTGTCCTCCAGAGATGGAGCTGGGAGCTGGTGTCCCACAGAGATAAGGTCCATAAAAACTAAAGCACATCCATCCTAATTGCCTAATTACTATGATTTCCCAAATGCCCAAGTACTGAGAGTCTTCATCCTGTATTTCCTTCTCTGAAGCTTTCATTTCTTCTGATTTCACATTAGAAACCATCAGAAACATCCAAGAGAAATCCTCCCTCAAAAATCATTCCACAGGCACCTCCCAGGCACAGTGAGGCTCGTGGGTTTGGCTGGGAGGAGAACCCTGCTTGGGAGCCCAGCTGGAAATGTTTGCAGCTGCTGGAGCTTTTCCCCACACTCCACATGGGAGGCAGACTCATGCCAGGCCAGGAGGATTTTGTGCCTGGACACTCACACTTAGCACAAACTCCCTTCCCACTTCTCCTCCCAGCCATGGGAAACTTCAGGGAACTTTGTCACCTCAGGGGTCACCACATTTCCTTCTCATTTGATTGCATCTGGCAAACAGGTTCAAAAATGGCAGGGAATGAGCTGCCTCCACACATCTCATTGCCTCAGGAGTCCCTGCAGGACTTGTTATAAGCTGAATTTTGAAATCATTGAAATGAGCCATTTCTGTTTACTTGAGCCATTTTACCCCCAGATTTTTTTCAGTCCATGAATATGTGCTCTTTTTCAAGTTTTGTCTAATTTGAAATGAGAAACTGCTTCCTTGTCTGCAGGTCCTTTGCAGAATGGGAAAATAGCTCATGCTGAGGGCTGTGTTGACAATGCTTATTTATAAGATAATGCTACTGGGGCTGGATTCTTTCTGCTGTGCATAATTCAGATCAATTTGTCATAGAAAAAAAAGTGCAAAAAGAAGCAGGTAAAGTGTGTCACCATCACAGCTGATGGAGTTAATCCAGCTTAGTTAGGCAGCCACTGTGAACTATGTGTAGCCAGAGTTGTTGGGCTGAGTGTGAAGCCAAGGGGAGCTGGAAGCCAGAGAAGGTCTCCAGAAAAAAGGAGGAATTCAGGGCCTTTTGTTGCAGCCTCATTTCATGCTCAAAAAGCATCTCAACTCCCTGGGGCCATGAGTCCCTCACCAGCCCCATCTGAACACGGTCAGGGTGGGCAAAAGAAGCTGGGGGAAGCCCTGTGCCCAAGCAGGGAACAGAGCAGAGCAGCTCCCAGGACACCCAGGACAACATTTGCTGCTGCTCCAGCTTGGCTCTGGGCCAGTCATTTTTTTTATTTTCACTTCCCTTCTCCCTCTGCCTCCCTGTGCTTCTGGCAGGTGTCCTGCCCCTGGCTGGCCAAGGTTATCTGGCACTGCCTTCACACTGGGAGGGTCAGTCAGGAGACCCCCAGCTTGGTGACTGCACAAAATGGAAATGTTGTCTTCTATTCTGGTCAGGTTTTCAGAGAGCAGACACAAACCAGGAATGCCTGAGGTGTCCATGAACCCATAAAAAAGGAAATAGAGTAGTCTGATGAAGGCATGAAAAGCAGAATAGAAACCACCCCTGCAGTGTCCCTGTGCAGCCAGTGTCCCATGGACTGGAAAACTCTTCCAGGAGTGTGTGCATTTTAGCACTTGTCTGCAAGGCTCTGAGGCCCTTCAGGGGGAGGTCAGGATGTTTTGTCAGAGTGCACCAAGTGTTCACCTTAGCACAGGGCTCTCCATGGGGTGCAGGCTGTGCCCAGCCCCCAGGTGTTCCCAGGTAAGACAAGCAGAATGTCACTCCCCACCCTCCCTGCCCGGTCCCAGCCTTGTGTGTTTGTGTCAGAGATGGGACAAAGAGCTGCTGCTGTGTTAACCCAGCTCTGTCTGCTGGTTTCTCTCTCCACAGTCTGGCGTGGGGCTCCTTCACCTGCTGCATGGCGGCCTCGGTCACCACCCTCAACTCTTACACTAAGACTGTCATTGAGTTCAGACACAAGCGCAAAATCTTTGAGCAGGGCTTTCGAGAAGAGCAGAACTTCCTAGACCAGGAAGCCATCAAGTACTTCAGAGAAAGGTCAGTGCAGTCAGTCACTCCAGCAGGGGAGGTTTTCATGGACTCTGCTGGTGTCAGAAAATCCAAGCTCTCACCCAGCTCAGCACTTGTGGGTGAAGTCTCTGAGACACCTGGGAAAGGTGTGTGTGAAAGGCAAATGCAAAAGATCCTCCTTGATTTGGTATTTCTTAATTTGTGATGTCCCAGTGCCCATCCTTTCTCCTATACTCATTAAAATCTTTACAATGTGCATCCAATTCACAAAAAACTGTGCTGCCAATGTAAGCTGATTTCCCCCCCTGAGAAAGGTGAAATTGTTGGGGTGTACCAAATGTGACATCCATCCTTTCTCAGCACGTGCAATAGGCACTTCCCCAAAATCCAAGTAATCCCGATAATCCCAAGAGCTGCTGAGGCATTCTCCAGCCACCACCAGGCCACTTTGGAGCTGCCATCTCCCTGGTCATGTCCCCATAATCCATCCCTGGCTGCTTTGCACCACCCATCCTCTGGAGCAAATCCACACAAATACAGCACAACACCCACAGGGTGCCACCCACACAGTGCCACCCACCCTGACACCCTGGAGCCCTGGTGGGTCCCAAGGCCCAGAGATGCTCTGTCACTCTGGCCCCTGTGGCTGCTCCAGGGCTCCTCATTCTCTGATGATGAAGTTCACCAAAGCTTTGGATTGTGAAGAACACACAGATCCTGGGCTCACACACCAGGGATGGGCTCCACAGGGTGATGGACCTTCACAGAATGGAAAGCTGAGAAGTACAGAAAATCCTCACCAAAAGTCTGTGGTCTGAAGTGATAAAAAGATGGTTTTGAGGGCAGAAAATATAAGCAGGATGCATTTCTGCTTGTCAGACCAGTGGGGCAGTTTCTCCATGGTGGAAAAGAGTGGTTGGGAAACCCTGAGGGAACAGAAGGTTTGGAAGGATCAGCATTTCAGCAGCAGAGTGAGGAGCTCTCCTGATTATTGCTCCCATGACAGCTCCCATGATTATTGCTTTTCCTTGGTTGTCTTGTTTATTATTCTGTTGTTGCAGTTATCCCCCTGCTATCATCCAAGGTTTCACTCTACCTTTCAGACAGCCTGCAAGGAAAAGGGAAATGAGGCAAACAAGTATGATTTTCCTAATTTTGCATTTGGACACGACAGTGAATTCTAAAAAATTCTCTGTGGGAGAAAAAGAAAGCCCAGACACAGTGAAGAGGAAGGGGTCAATGTGTGCCTCAGGGTAAAACAGCACACAGGGACAGAAACCAGGCAAATTATTGAAGTGAGAATTGCAGATAAGAGCTCATAAGAATTACAAGGAAGAATATTTTGAATTAGATTGGGAAATGCTAAGGAAACTTGTTGAAGTACCACTAAGTGCCCTTTCTGGAACAATAAATCTATTAATGGCCCAGAGGACAGGGATCTCTCTGTCTCACATGGGCATTGTGGGTTTGATTTGGGTTCTCCTTGCCCTCACAACATGACACAATTCCACCCCCAACAATTCCCTCCTCGGTCACCTCCTCCCAGCCCTTCCACACGCACTTGGCACACTCAGCTCAAGCATGTGGTGTTCCCTAACTTCATGATTATGACTTTCTTTTTTTATATCACATTATTTTAATTGTTGTATCTGAATACATAATAGGAAGCCCAGAGACAGTGTTACCATGGGATCATTCTAGAAATTTGAAGGTGTGCAGCAATATACAATTTTTTTTATTTTTTTTTATTTTTAAAGTGATGGTATTGATGCTCAGCTTCACTGCTGTGCCCTGGGAATGCTCTGGCTGCAGAGGTCCAGGCATTGTCCATTAGCATCACCCTGCTGCTGCACATTGTGGGTGCCCTCAGTCCCACACAACTTCCCCGAGCTCCCATCTGCCTTTGCACAAATAGAAAATAAAATAAATCCTCTTTCCTTCCTGTGCACATACCCAGGGATACTTCACATTCCCTCCTACTCCTCCACCTCCATGTTCCTTTTCATACCTCATGAATAAAACCCTCCAGCCTTTCTTCCTTCCAGCTACTTTGCACATTTCTTCACCTTTTTTTGCCTGTTCCTTTGGCTCAGTGCAGAGCCAGCACCCCCTGGAGCACACATCCAACCTCTGTGCTGGACACACCCTGTGCAACAGGTACTTTTCCTGCTTTATCATTAAAATTAAAGCTTTATCATTATCCTTAACAGCTCCATTTATCATCTGGGACTCAGGGAAGGAAAGTGTCAGCCTCGTTTTGAGTGATAAAACTTTTTTTGTTGGAATATTATCCCTACAGGCCCCCACTCCCAGGGAAGAAATTGGCTTCATGAAAAGTCCTGACAGCAAAATGCTGCTAATCTTGCACGTGTTTCCTCAACTGCACCATTGTA
Organism: Zosterops lateralis; assembly: GCF_965231275.1. Classification (NCBI taxonomy): domain Eukaryota; kingdom Metazoa; phylum Chordata; class Aves; order Passeriformes; family Zosteropidae; genus Zosterops; species Zosterops lateralis. The sequence continues at coordinate 13,429,749 of NC_139775.1, forward strand.
TTGTGCTTCATTTTAATTGCATGCAACTGCACATAACAGCAGAGGATTTGCTGGAAATGTGGATGCAGGAGGTGAAATGGTCCCTTGAGAGGTCCAAGTTCACCAGCTCCTGTCCCCAGCAGAGCAGGAGGTGCAGGGGGTGAGCCACATCCACATCACCCCATGGTTTGCTGTGCTGATCCCCCCTCCAGCAGCTCCCATCCCCTTTGTGGCCCTGCTGCTCCTTCATTTCATTCTCCACACCCCAAGGGCAGCCCCTGCTCTGAGGGACATGGGGAAGGCCTTTAACACACATGAAAATATCTGTGGACACTCCAAATTCTGCTCCACAGCCTGGTTTGACTCCACCTTGACCAGCACTTGGAGTTACCCAGCCCTCAGTCACATCCCAATCCTCTGCCTCCCTGGACCCCAAGGCTGTGTCTCACACCAGCCAAGCATCTCACTGAGAAATGGGAAAACAATCCAGCAGCTGCTGAAAAATCAAAGATTCGTGGTGTTACACACAATTATGTCCTATCCAGGCCTGGGATAGTTTGAAAAGTCCAGACAAAACAGACTCTGTAGCTCACAGTATAAAATCAAAAGATACCAGAGCTCTTCAGATGTAATAGGTACAATAGGCCTCAGGGTAACTCTAAGAAAACCAGGCCAATCATACAGACTCGGAGGTGTTATTCATGTTTTAAGTGTTCTATAAAACTATCAGAATTATCTGCAAAGTCAGCTTTCAGTCTTTGTCCTTCAAGTGTTTTTTCCTTCCTTTTTTTTTTTTGTTTTCCTTTGAAATGAATATTTGCCTATAACTTTTGCTCATCTATTTCATTTTTTTTAAAGTTCATTGGGTGTCAGTTCATAACAAGTATCTCTCTTCCATCACTCCCAGTTTCTCTCTCTGCTCTGTTTCACATGAACATTCTTGTGGGCACAGTCCCTCATCTGTGGTTTACCCCAGCCAGCAGAGAAGGAACCCTCCCTGCCCTCCTCCTCCCTCCTTTCCTGCTCAGAGGATCCCTCCAGATAAGCCAAAGGGACAGGGATTCTTTGTTCTCTCCCACGAATTCTGATAATCTCTGTGACAACAGCTGCAGGAACGGTGACAGACCTTCTCCTCTTCCCCTGCCCAGCTGTTTAGTAGCTGCTGCTTTAGCAGCTTTAGCTCTCCCCTGCTTTTTTGGCAGCTTTGTCCTACGGCTGTGTAATAATTAGGATGCATTCACAAGAATTCTGCTGGTTTAGACCAAGCAGCTCCACCAACACCATCATCACATCCATCCAGGCAAGGGCTAGCACAGCCAGATTACTCAGATTCAACATCTTTCCCAAGTTTGTTCTCAGTTTCTTGCCTTCTTATATTCATATATTTAAAAAAAAAAAAAAAAAGACAACTTTCAGGCACCCTCCCCAACACACCTTTCCCTTCTCCCAGGATTCTGGCAGATTTTGCTTTTAGGTAAAGAATGAAAAATTTCCTCTCTGTTTCTTTGCTCTGCTGGAGCAGGGCAGGAACTGCTGGTGGGGCAGAGGGACAAGGGGCACAGCTGCAGGGACAAGGACAGAAGAGCTCCAGGGAGGACAAGGGAATGTCCAGACTTGGGGGGAAGGTGTGTGAGGGCTGAAGGGTGAGGTGAGGGATTTGGGGCCTGAAAGGGTGGAAATCAAGTGAGATCCTCGTGGAGAGGCAAAGAATGCAAAGTTTGTGAAGTGATGTGAGGAAACTGGAATTACCCATGGCCCTCTTTTAGTGAGGAAAAGAGCAGTTTTTGGAGCTGCATCCAGGCTGGTCAGGGCTGCAGAGCCCCTTGGAGCTGAGGCCACTGCAGAGAGGGGTCAGGGGGTTATCCCACCCTGGCTCCAGTGGGAGGGGAGACCCCAGAGATCAGCACAGCCCTGTCCCAGTCTGGTATCCAGCCTCCTGCTTCCTGTGAAGCCAATCTCACTTACCAGGGGCTGTTAAACCAACATATTTAGCAAGTAAATCTGGAAGATTCAGCCTCCCCCAGCTCAGCCATCCGTAGCACAGCGTTTGCAGCTGTCCATCAACACCCATTGTGCCATTGCAGCTGATTTCACAACATTTTTCTTGCTGACAGGGCCCTTACTCTGATCTGCAACACCAACCTAAGCAGGCAGATGCTACTGGTGAAATTCAGGAGCGAACTGAGTTCAAACTGCCATCGATAGCAGTGCAGACAAAATATCTCTGCAGGGACAGAAAATGTAGTTTTAAGTGCTAGGAGCAGTTTGAAACAGACAGCAGGACCACAGCTATTGCAGAGCTAGTAAATCAGGACTATTCCCACCACTGTGAGAACCAGAACTTTTCAAATCATCATTCACACACTGTTTTTTTCCCTTTTTTTGCACATTTCTGTAATGTATCATACTCACAGCTTGCTTCCTGTGACTCCACTGTGCTCGTGTCAGATGTGCAGATCATACCAACGCCTTCCAAAGACATGCCAACCTTTTGCTCTGGTTTCCTCCTCGGTCACCCAGGTACCTGAACAGGGTTTTCAGTTACTGACCTAATGTACCTCCCATTGGCAGAGTCAGTAGCTCTTCACACAGACATCAATATTTCCAATCTTCCCATTCCTCTTTCATCAGTGCACAGCAATGAGTGCAAAACCTCCTGCCTCTGGATTTGTTCTGTACTTTATTCTGCAACACAGGAAGCTTTTATCCACAGAGCTGCTCCTTCTGGAAATCACATGGACTGGCACTAAAATGGTGCAGCAGCAGCACCAGCCCCACTTCCAACACACACATACTGTACAATGCTGTTGGGCCGCAGCCTTAGATCCATCCTGCAGAGGGAAAGAGTGGAGAGACACAGCCCTGAGCCCCTAATTTCTATCCCCCATGGCCTCTTTACATGAGCTTTCCCCAAGAGGGGCAAAGCCAGGGGAGCCAAGTCCTTCTTGAGCCCATCAGGACCTCCATGGTGGGCCTGGCTATAGATGGAGGAGCCCAGGTACGTTGGACTCTTATTGGTTTTGACCCTTCCATTTGTGTACATTTGGGAGCAGCTTTTGTTTCTGTTAAAGGTGCTACTTGTATATTCTCTTTTCCAGGGCTGAGGAGGAGAGGGCTGAGGCTGGGGACCTGAGGTTACAGTGCCTCCATAGCTGCTCCCCAAATAGTAAGTGACCGTGGCTCGAATGTGTGCGGCTCACAGTGGCTTGTACTTGTCCCCAACGCTGGCTCCCCAGGGCCCAGCATGAGGTCTGCAGTAGGGTGAAGCTTTGGGAACAGAGGTTTGTTGCTTTCCCAGACAGCAAGCATTGCCCAAGAGATAACCAAACCAGCATAAGAACAGTGCAGAGTTCTCCAGCATTCAGTTTTAGGGTGTGCACATATCCTATAATTTTGTGTTATCTCAAGAAGCTGTGACTTCATAGTAGTTTAAAAATATGCTCTAATTTACACCTGTATAACTTTCATTATCACTACCTTTTTTCATCTATATTTATCACCAATTCATGATGATGCATGCTATTGAATATAAAAATGATTGAAAGCAGCTTTGGTAGACAATAACGTTGGTATAATTAATGCCATTTCTTGCACTTTCTCTGGAAATTGCAGAGTGCTTTTATTCAGTGTTTGCAAAAGCTCTTGCTTTAAGCTATGGGAATCAGTGGTTCAATGTACAGAGCAATGTTGGAGCGTGGCTCCTGCCCTGCTCTGAATACTATACTTTTTCTTTACTCTCCAGGAAAGATGTGTGCAGTTTCATGCATCTATTTCCTTGGAAAGAAAGCAAGTGATCCTTCATTCAGCAGGAGGGAGCCTTGGGAGAGTGACTTGCTGGCTCTGCGCTATTAAAATTTGGAAACCTCATGGCATTTTGCTGCCTCTGTCTTGCTGAGATGCACATCTCAGCCACATACTCATGGAAGCTTGGTGTCTGTAACCCCAACCCCTGAGGGTACCTGCTCCCTCCCCAGACCTGCTGGAACAGCTCTCCAGTCCCATGTCACTGCAGGTGGTGTCCCCACAGGCATGATAGTGCTGGCACTGCTCCCCAGCTGGGTTTGTCATCAGCTCACTTGGTAACTCCTGCTCCTTGAAAATGTCATGTCAGTCATGGACCTTTCCACAGGCAGATCCATGTCCTTCATTCTCACAGGCCTGAAAATGTCTGTTGGTACAAAATTGATCTGTGTCACATTTGCTGAGAAAGTTTCTCACCTGCCAAGCTCCTGGCAGGTGCTCAAATGTGATTATTTTATTACCAAAGCCTCTCTAGAGGTCTTTGTTTCAAAGAACTAATAACAAGTCTTGACAATAGGTGTTCCAAGGAACAGGCTCTGCTGGTCCTATGGCCAGCCCTGTCCCAAGTGTTTCCATTTTAAAGGACCCAGAGCTCACCCCATAGAGTGCTGACAGCTCTGGGAAAGAAAACCCCAAACAAGGAGCCCAGAGTCAGGTTAAAGAACAGTGGCCAACCCTCAATATTCCATCAGGCTCAGCCTCACATCCATTACCTTCTGTAATGAAATCAGATCAATATTAATGAAATGACAGGAGTGAAGTTGTGCTCTCAGTTCACAGTTTACTTACAAATCCAATAGAAGCTGCAAAATGCTCATTATCCATGCTTATTAGGGAGGGAAAACCATTAGTTACTGCTACTTGGGATGGCACAAAGCCTCACAACGTTCAGATGAACCTCTCCTTCCTCCAGCAAGACCACCAAGCCATAACTGGCCTGGGCCTGAGCCCAGGATCCTCCTGGATGCTGGTTCCAGGGTCCCACACTCCCAGTCCTTGTCACATTCCCCATTCCAGGGGCCCATGGCCAGCAGAGGATTGAGAACGGCGTGAGAAGGGCTTGGCTAAAGGCACAGCAGCCACCAAGGTCACACTGACCCCATGGGGGGTGTGGAAGAAGGGGAGACATCACCTGGAACAGACCAACCCAGTGGCACCAGCAGAAGGAAATGCCAGCAGGTCACTGGGAGCACTCCATGGACACTTCCCACGGGGGTGGCCCCGTGCCAGCAGGACACCAGGGAGCACCACCTGAAGTTATTCCTGCTGCTCTCCTCCACCAGCACCTCGTTCCCTGCAGAACCTGCCAGCTGCCCTCACCCAGGAGTGCTCTGAGGAGATACCAAACTGCAGATGAGGAAGACTGGCTCATCCTCAGGCATCGTGAATCTTTCTGTCCTTCCACGAAGACAAAACAGGGCATCTGTCCTTGCTGAGAGGAAAGGAATTCGGGGAGTGTCCCTGAGGAGTGAAAGAGCAAAGGCTGTAAAGAGGAGAACGAGGCTGAGCAATTGTGGAAGACAAGCACTACCTGGCCAGGTGATTTTGGAAGAGAGAATATTAAAGGTTTTTGAGCAGCCCAACAGCACTGTGGGAGCACAGGTAGCACAAAGGGCCTTATGCCAGGACAGGATATCAGGTTCCTCTCTTGGCAAGACTGAGCTCTCTGTTTTGAGAAGTGGCCTTAAATTATAAATTCCATCAGAAGCTCGAATCCAGAGGAGTCTCAATCAGGACAATACAGTTATTCAGTCTGGATAATTCTATATTAAACCATTTAATGTCCATCACTGAACTATAATTTTCTTTTAACAGGGTTAAAAAGAAAATTATTTTATTTCCTTTAAACCCTCTTAGGAGAGTTTAAACTTACCTGAGCTGAGAACAGCACCAGGGAGCTCTAACTATATCCTGGCATCCTCTGCTCTCCCCAAGCTGCCTTCCTGTGCAAACATATGGCACTGGCCCCTATACATCTGATACCCTGGACATACCAAATGTAGCATTTCCAGATACTTTTAAAGTCTATTTGCTGTCATTTTTTGACCTTGGAGGTCTCAGCTTTTTCTTTCAGAAGTGCAGGGCTGGGAGATCTCAATGCTCCAGCTGTGAATAGCCACAAAAATATAGAAGGAGATGTTTCACATCAGGATGTTTTTGATGTTGTTGCACAGGTATTTATTAGCAAGAAATGCTCACTGTTTTTAGGCTCCAGCCAGCAATAATCCCTGATTTCAGACATCTGTATGTCCATGGCACTTCCACTCTTTCCTCCAGAGTTGTCCCACCACGAGGCATTAACGTGAGGAGCTTGGATCCCATGGGGCAGGTGGGAGAGATGCAGATGGTGAATGTCAAATGGGCAAGAGAGAGGCAGGAGAAATATCACAAAGGACAAGGAGGGACAGGTGTGGTGGCAGAGCCAAAGAAGAGATAAATAGCCCAGAAGAGGAAGAGCTGAGCAGGAAACAGCAAATTCTTACCGCCTGTGGCTGAAAGCCTTGGTGTTATTTGAGGCAGATAAACCCAGAGTTCAGGACACCAGCTGCTCTTGTAGAAAACTGAAAGATTATTCAAAATTAATTCAGTGTTAAAGAAATAATATGCCACTGTTTTGGCAGCGTGGGCCTTTCAGAAGGGTCACCTGACAAAGAGGAGGCCTTGAAAAAAATAGTTTTATTCTCATGTCATCACCCTGTAGGCATTTCCCCTGGGTCCATCCCACAGCTCCTTTACCATCCTCCCACCCCGGCTGTCTACAGTGAGATTTATGCAACCAATCCCTCAGTGCTTCACTCCAAAGCATAGTGTAATTTTTTTTTTTTTTTTTTTTTTTGCTATTCAGACAAGTTCATCAGAAGAACTCTAGGTTTAAAACACGGTGGAAATGATTCATAAAAAAAAAAAGAATATCCACTGGGTTTTTGGGGTTTGTTTTTTTTTCCCTTCGGTCGTGAGCGCCATGGAAGCAAAGCGGTGCTGGATGCGCAGGCAACTTTCGAAAGTCTCCAAAAAAAAAAGTCTGTAGCACCAGCTCAGCTGGAGAGGGCAAGGCACAGACGGCAGCCAAGGTCACTGTGACAACGGGGAACATGCTTTATATGCTGAGCAGCACAGGCTGGGAGGCGGCAGACAACAAGGGCTTGACGCATTTGAAGTGTCGCTCAAAGTTGAGCCAAGGTTTCTCCTTGTGGAGGTACCTGACAGCTGCAATCAGCTGCCTATTTCATGTCAGCATCGATTCCAACTCCGGGTCTTGCAATTCTTCCTGTAATTTATTCAGTTCATAGTGATTCACCACATTAAAAAAAAAAAAACACGGGTGGGGAAAAGTCCCCTCTGATAAAGCACCATGGTTACGGGTCGAAGATCCAGCCTTGCTGCACTGGCACCAGTGGGAGTCTCATTCCTGTCTTCAGGCAAAGCCTTGCCCACTAGGAAATTCCAAAGCTAAAGGTCTCAGCTCTGTCCTCATTTACCTCTGCTGACATCCAGACTGACATTTTGCTTTAACATTGCTTCCTGAGCTACCAGTTTTTCTGCTTCTGAGATAAGGGGGAGGATAAAAGTAAACGCAGTCCCATGTGCAGAATGGCAGCCCGTGAAAACTAAGGGGTGGAAAAGGGAAGCAAAATAAGCTGACAGTTTATAATACATTTTTTTGTTGTTGTTGTTTCCTCCAGTGCACAGGTGAATCGAAAGGTTTCTTATATAAATTTCAGTGGGATTAGTTATGAAACGTGCTTTCTGTCACTCTTTTAAATTGCATCCTTCAATAAATGCTTCATCTCCTACAGCTAATCCTGGATTTATGCAAAAAACTCCCCAAACCACCCCCCCTTCCCAAAAGCCAACCCTGTCCCACACTGCTAAACATGTGAAATGAAGTCTTTCAGACTGTGTGTGCACCCAAATAGCCTTTCACTTACTGTGCATACCCTATTCCCCCCTAGAAGAGAGGGGGATTGCTCTCAGATCAGGTTCAGATCATTTTACACAGAGATATTTTAGGATAAAGATATGTGATTTTAACAGCAAAAACGCATATTTTTTTTAATTGCCTTAAAATTAAGTTGTCTCTTGTCTCCCATGGTCCAAAGCCTGAGGTACTGACCCTGACATGCAAGAAAGGGGCAGCAATCCCTCCGAGCCAAATAACTCTGGTTTTCCTGTAAAAATCTTTTTATTCATGAGGGACTCTCCTGCAAGAAGTCCTATAAAGTCAGTAGGAAAAGGGCAAGCCCAGAGGCTCCAATGGAAGAGAAGGATGGTGAGGTGGGACTCAGAGGGGAGAGAACTGAGAGGAGAAAGGGGAACGGGGGGAGGAATAAATTATTTTAATAATTAGGCAAAACCGCAGAATTACACAAGTGTGGGGAGGGACCCCAGAGGGCTCTGGTCCAGCCCTGAGCTCCCAGAATGTCCAGGCTGGATCAGGCTGCTTCATTCCTTGTCCAGGTAGATTTGAACACGTCCAAGGATGGAAACCCCAATACCTCTCCTGGCCTCCACCCCACTGTTTGAACACCCTCAGGGTGAAAAGACCCTCAGTCTTTGGCCTCCCAGTCCTGTTCAGCCAAGTTAAGAAGGCAAAGCACTCCCAGGTGCTCCCTGGGAGCTTATTTTGTGCTTGTTTTCTCTCCTGCCCTTTACACAACCCATTTTATGATTCCTTTTAGGTTCTGCTCTTTTATGCAGCAGCTCTGTAACTGCATTTCCAATTATAAAACCTTTAAATTTGATTTAAACCTGATAATTAAGCTGCGATTTAGCAAATTAACCCTATTGAAGCCCAGAGGTGTGAGACATGCTCTTTAGAACCTTAAATGTTTGGTGTTTAATTGCATCCAACACTGAGAAAGGTGCAGGGAGGAGGAGAAGTGACTCTGTAGCTAATTCAGGCCTCTGGTGCTGACAGGACAGGACCTCATGCACAGATCTCACACATCCCATCCAGAGCAGGGTTTGCTGCTGTCTCCCACCACAAGAATTTACCAGATGCACAAAAAGACTCAGCTGGTCCCTGGCATCACTACAAAAGCTTGTCATGTCCTTTGGCTGTTAGAAATCCTGCCCCATGATCTGCACAGCAGTTGTCTTTGTGTTCCCCTTAGAGGTCAGGGCATTTCTAGCTCCATTCCCTACCTGTCAAGACAATTCCAGGCCATGGGAGTGGAACATCTTCCTCTCTTGCCTTCCTCATTATTGACAAACTAAGCAAAATTTAGCCATCCCCTAATTCCCTGGGTTCCCAAGGGACTGAAGCTTGAGGGCCCACAGAAGGAAGACAGATCTTCACACTGGGCAGGATGGGCAGGGAGAGGTGCTCTGGCCACCTGCAGCCAGAGTTTTTGTGTTCCCACAGTCATTATCGCAGTAGCTTTCATCCCTTCCTGTCCTTCCCCAGCACCAAATTCGTGGTTCTCACAGAGCTGTGTGACTTTTGGGAAGGAGAACGTGGATGTCCCAATGGTTCTCACACTGAGGATAGCTGAGATGTGCTCACTTGGCAGCAGGGAGGAGCTGGTCCTGAATCCATGTGCCTTATTCTCAAACAAGTGCTTTGCTCTTGGTCATGAGAAGTAGAAGGGTTTAAGCAGACACAAGAGGCAAATCAGCCTGTGGGGAAATGCAGTTACGGGAAACAGGCTTAAAATTGTCCCAAAACAGGCCTAAAATTTTCTTATGAGCCTTTAGCCCAGTCCAGAGGCAAAAGTGTGTGTTTGTCTTTCTTTAGGGCTTCACAACACCCAGCTCTAAGTGTCACTAGCCCGCAGAGGAACAGGAGTGACCATAATGCTCAGAAAATACCCCCATTCGCTACGTCAAGCTCTTCCAGCGACACATCAAGCAGCTCTTCACTTTCATCAGAACCAACCAGCCAGATCTCCATGGTTCAGGATCAAACCCTGCTGGACATCACCTCCATCACTAGATTGGCCCCAGGGGAATCACCAAACCCTCAACCACTTGAGCAAAGAGATACAAATTTAGCAATATCGTGTTCCAGCCCACTGGGAGCAAGGACTATTCCAGCATCTTGCCCAGCCAGCCTCAGGCTCAATCTAACACCCAGCTCAGCCAAGCCACAGCAATACTCTGACTCCTCTCCAGTCAGCCCAGGGATCAATGCAGCTTCCTTCTCCACCTTCTGTCCTCACACAGCACAAAACCTACAAGCTTCGGCTTCAGATCACACACTGACCCCAACCAGGACAAGCACAAGGCCTCCAGCAACAGTGACTCCTGAAGAGAGTTCCCAGGCTCCTGGCTATTCTAAAACTGAATTAAAGAATACAGGAAAGGGGTTTGAATCAGATCTGGAGGATCCTGATCATGAGAGGTATGTATCCAGACCACACAGGTGTCTAAGTCCTCAAACAGCTCACGTTGGTATAGAACCATTAAGAGCCCCCCCATAAGGAAAGTTAAATATCCTTTATGGTTCAGATGTTACCAGTGTTTTTTTGTTGTTTTTTTTTTCCAGTAACCACCCCATGCTTTCATTAAACCCTGTTCCCCAGGAAGAAAAATGCCCTATTTCCATACACCCATTTAGCTCTCCAGACCTCATGACAAACCCAGGCCAGGTCATCAACCTCAGCTCCTCCAGCAGGGCAGAATTTTCAGGTGCCTCCTTTCCTTCCATTCCCTTGTAGCAGCAGAGAGAAGCTCTGCTGTCCCCTGGAGCCTGAGAGAGCAGAGCAGGGCTGGGATGTCCCTCCCAAACCTCAGCTGGGCTGATCCCACTGCCCTGAGCCTCTGAACTCCACCCTGTGTCTCTGCCACTTCTTTCCTTGGCAGGAGATTTGTAACCACACAGGAATTCCAAGCCATGGAGAAAGAGCTAGAGGATGTAAAGGAAGACCTGAAATGCCTGAAGTGGAAGGTGAGACACATCGGGGAGACGGTGCAGCCCCTGGCCGAGGACAGCAAGAGGTACAATGGCTACACCCTGACGGAGCTCAAGGCCATGGTGCAGTTTGAGGATGACCCTTACAAAGCTGCCCACAAGATCCTCACTGCCCTCTTCAGTGATGTCTACTGGCCACAGCACCCAGCCACAGAGCAGCCCTGCAACTCCCGCTCCCTGCCCAAGCCCAGGATAGACCCAGAGCTGTACATGGTCTACTGTGACATCCTGAAAAGCATATTCCCTGGAATCAGCAGCCAGACCTGGAGGGAAGAGACGCAACACGTGCAGAAAGGCACCCAGAAGGCAGTGCAGTGACAGCAGAGCCCACAGGGGTTGTGCAGAGTGAGAGGTTCTGTGGTGACTTTAGAGGACTGGACTGTGGTGGGTCCTGTCGGTTGGGTCTGTCCCTTTTAGGTATGGATTGTCTGTGAAGGTGTTGGTGAGCTCTGAGCCCTCATGCCACCTGCCCAGTGACACAGAGTGGGAGGGCATCCTGCACTCTTCCCACATTTTAGAAAACAATTGCTCCTTTGGTGTCTCTTTCAATCTATGGACATTTCCTTGTCTCCAGCAAACTACAAACGCTGACAAAACAATCCCACGAAGGCGTTGTACGTCCAAGCAAGGGCCTTCTCCCAGCCCCAAACAGACCAACCCACCAGCATCTGGGTAGTTTCTATTTTCTAGAGTGTATCATTCATTAAATGACATTACTTGTTAGAAAATTGTGCCTGTGCTTTATTTATTTATTTATTTGTTTTGTCTAAAAATGTTTTGCACATCAAATCCATCAACATCATAACTTGAACACACACTGAAATGAGACCTGGGGATTTCAAACTCTCCTCTGCCCAACTGAATCCTTGGTTTCAAACCCAGGGCACAGTGGTGAGCAGCTGTGGTGAGCCCAACCAGGTTCCCTTCCAGGTTAAAAAACTCTGCCATGTGTCCCCAAATCACCAACCCAGCAGTGGGACAGGGGGAGGTCTGTGACCTGCAGCTCTCCCACTCTGAGATGACTGGGCTGACAGGCCAGCTCAGATGTGTTAACCCAGCTGAAAGGTTGTGGCCCCTTGCAAGGGTCCCTCAAGGTGAGCACTGCTATGGAGCCTGTGCCAAGGGAAGGAGGCTGCTGGTCATGGAGGACACACAGGAAAATGTAACTCCTTCCTCTCCATCTGGGAATAAACAACATGGATGAACAGTTTGTCCCCCAGGTTCTGCCCACAGGCCTGGCCTTGCAGGCTGCTCTGTAAAGGTGACAGAGGAGGGCTGGAGGGATGTCCCTGTGCTATGTTGCTCAGTGTCAGTGGCAGCCACACTCCTCTGCCCCAGTGGCCCACACAGTCCCTCCCAGAGTCAGGGACATTTCTTGGAAAGAGTCATTTCCCTGGTGTCAGTGTGACAAACACATCAAACCCAGACACATCCATCCTGCTGCTCCTGCCAGGCCCTGAGGAGGACAAGAGGTAACCTGAGAGTTCATCTCCCCTTCCCCTCTGCTGGGCTAAAATCCACTTCTAAAACTTATTCCAAAAATAACAGGGAGGAGGAAAAAAAACAATTACAAAAACATTGATAGCAGATCATTCCCAGCACCACCACAGATCAGACACCTTGGGTGATGGGAGGGGTCCACCACCACACTCTGAACCTGCTGGGCACATCTCCATGGGGACACTGGTTTCAGTGGCAGAGCCTTTCAGCAGGATGGTCCCTGCTGCACTCACAGTGACATTGGTGTAAACTCATTGCAGGGTCCCTCAGAGCACATCCCCCAGGCTGGACCATCACAAACCCAGTGGAAGGCTCTGTGCACTGTGGAAGGGGTATCTGAGCCTCACACAAACACCCCCTGCACCCTGTTCTGCCTTCATGGCTCTTTCTTGTAGGAAAACCTGTCCCTTTGGGTGACACGGGTGGGACTGGGCTGATCCTCCTCCCACAGGACACACACAGACACTGTTCCACACTCATTTCTCTGTGGCAGACCAGACCCCCAGCTCCCTCTGAGGTCTCTCTTTGGAGCTTTCCACAACCTCCAGTGGAAACTGAACAGATAAATACATATTTAGCAATATCAATCTTTATATGTTGCATCCCCTGCCCTCCCTGCCTGTAAAATCTTTATACATTTGTTCCTCTGAGAACAGGCTCTGTGCTTTCTCATGTTCATCAGGCCAGACAATATGCTCAGATTTTCTCTTTTAGCCTCATTCTCCTCATGCCTCAGACCCAGCACAAGCCCATGAATTACTTTTATTAACCTTACATCATCAGGGCTGGTTCTATCAAACAGGGTCAGTTCTGGGTCCCTTTCAGGTTCCAGTGTCTTCTTCTACAGGGTCAGTTGTGCTGTGAATCACCTCCACCCACTCTGGAGATGTCTTTTACCCTGATAGTCTGGGCTTTTAGCTATTCCAGTGGAATTTCCAGGTTATTTGCACCCAGCTGGGGCTGACCAGTCTTGTCAGAGATTCTATACATTATTACTATTATTATTATTATTATTATTATTATTATTATTATTATTATTTATCTGCACCTTCTGAGCCCTCCAGCCTGTCCCACAGCCTTTCCAGCCACAGCAGCCCCAGTGCTCAGCTGGGAGGGAAGAGGGAGAAAGCAGCAGGACAAATCCACTCCACCTGTCCTTTGCAGACTCCTCAATTCTTCCTTTCCCTCTGCTGCATTTACACCTCGAAGGCAGCTCTGCTCTGTGAAGGTGTCCCAGCCTTCATCTGCATTATCTTTGTACCATTTCACCAATTCTTTGCATTATCTTTTGACCATTTCCTTGTACTTGAGGCACCTTCTCTGATTTTTATACAGGTAAAAAAATCCACTGATTTTCTACTCATTTTCCTCCTGTTGATGTGCATTACCAAGCCCTTTCATCCCTCCACAAGTCTCAGCTTTCCTTGCTGCTTTGCTGGGGAGAGAAGCACAGCTGTCTGCCCACAATCCCAGAGTTTTTTCTGTGTCCAGTCTATTTTTTTCCTGGATTCACCCACTCCTAACACAACAGGAGGGCGAGGGCTGGCCGCCCACACCTGCAGGAAGAGCCCTTCTCCCTGCAGAGTACAGAACTGAGTCAGCACAACCAAACTAAGACAGCAGTGTCTTAAATATCCAGGCCTGAAAGCCATTTTTTTTTGGCGTTGATTTTTTAACATCCTGAGCTTTGCCAGAATGTGCCCTGTTACAAGCTTGCTCTGTCTTAAGGCTCTAGGTCTTGCTGCCTGGTATTCAGACAGAAAAGCAATTACACAGCCCCATTACTGTGACAGTTAGAGAGATTCAGCCATTGTTCTTCTTGGACAATTCACACTGATTCCAACCCCTCCTGCACGGCCCTTTAGCATAAATAAGCCTTCTCTCCAAAATGTTATCACCTCCACTTGTATGGAGACAGGCAGGGCAGGCAATCAGACACACAGTGAAAAATTAGCCTTTAAATCCACCCTGCATTCTACTCTTCATTAAACTATTATTTTTTTTTTTTCCTTGAACACATATTCTCCACCTCGAAGACCCAATACCCGACCAAATGACTTTCTTTCTTTTTTCTCTCTTAACTACAGGCATTACATTTGCTATTTTCCAGCCATGCCCGGGTGGAGAGTCATTAGTATCACACTCATCCAAGGGACATGCTGGCTGCTAGGACTCATCCTGCCTGTATCCTGAGGGCCTCAGAGCAGTGGCACAGGCTGCCTTTCCCCTGTGTCACCTCCCAGAGCAGATGTCTCTGGTCAGAAGTGTGAGGACAATAATCCTTTTTGCAGCCTGGGGCAATCTGTAGTTTGCACTGATTGATTGCATTAAATAAGCAACCTATTAATATCCCCCCCTGCTGTGGCTCCATGGGCTCCAGTTGGCAGAACAGATTCTGCAGCAGATAAGTTGTGTTAAACAGAGGGTCCTGATGCATGCTGCTCGTGGAATCACAGAATAACTTCAGCTGGAAAAAGCCTCTGGAGGTCAGAGGCTTGTCCAACCCCTCTGATCAGACATCATTCCAGTAAAAAAATTGAATCATAAGCTCTGTGCTGCAAAAACTAAACCATTGCAATAAAAACAAACTTCTAAGCTCTGTGCTGCAAAAACTAAACCATTGCAATAAAAACAAACGTCTAACAACAACAAGAACATTTTAAAAAGAATAAAAGAATTTAATTTACGTCGGCATCAGTGGGTAAGGAAGATAAATGGCAAACTTTTTGTAGCACTGAGGTTTGGAGGGCTCTTTGCTGTGGTTAGATCTACATGCATCACCAATTCATTTATCAGCCTTCTCATTAATATCTCTAATGCATAATTGCAGTCAAAGTCACTCATTGAACCATGCATTTTATGACCTCAAGGGTTACCCCTTTGTACTGTTAATAATAATATCCCTGCATAATGCAAATGCTTTATGCAAAACAAGTCCACCAGCTCTTCTGCTTTACGACTTAAAATATAGCACAGCAAGTTTTAGGCAACTGTCTGCATCTTTATATCAATTACAGGCATCATCTGTGCTGAATTGTGAGTCACAAGGGCTTGGGCAGTGCCATTAATTACCAGTAATGCCTTCTCCATTATTCCTACCTGAATGTCTGCTCCTCATGGTGTGTTCTCTATACATTTATATATCCAGTGCCTCTGGCACACTCCATTTCAACCTGACTTCAGAAATTCTTCCAATAAACCTACAATCTTTGTTTTCCAAGGTGAAAGTGCCTCCCAAGGCCCTTTTCCATTTCTCCCATCCATCCCTTTCTGTGAGTGGTTACTTTTCCACTCTGAGCTGGAGCTCTCCCCCACGGGCTCTCCCCTCCTCAGAGTCTGACAGGGAAACAAGTGTCCTATAAATCATCTCTGGACACTTATTCCTAACCCACAGAGAGGTGACAAAAGTGCAGATATCCTAAGGGCCTTAATGCTGCTCCCCTGGGGAGTGACAAGAGTGACACTGGGACATCCCAAAAGGCTTCAGAGCAACACACAAGGACAGAACAGTGATCCTCCCAAGCACTGCCCTGAGAAATGCAGATCGGAGCTTCTTGCAGATTTATTATGAAGAGTAAATTATCTGAGTGGCCCAAAGAGAGTGATTAAAATACACATCAGTGCCTTGCTGGGTCAGTGGGTTTTGATCAGATCTCCCATTTTGTGTTAATATTCAGATACGTTACTACCCCAGAGAGATGAATAATAGTGGCTATTTAATTTCTCTGACAATATTAAACATAATGAAAAGTCATACTATCATCCCACATCCTTCCCTATGAATTCTGGCCACCGACGGATCTCCTGTTGGTAATGGAAATGTCACTTTGATTCATCTGTTCACCAACAAATCCTTACCAAACAATTTCCAGTATACAGAAAGCCGTCCCAAAACATTCCTTTGGAAACAAGCCAGAACTGACATTCACTGTAAATTAGGTTTTTTTCCCACTGTTTAGGCTCAGACCATTTCAGGTAGCTTTGCTACTTACTCTATTTTTAGCAGTGTCTCCAGAATACCAGGAAAGAGGTGGATCATAAGACTTCTGCTAATCTGCAAATCTGAAATGACAGTTGAGAGATGGAATTTATTATTACACAGCTCAATGACAACAACAGAGATGACCTTTCTGCAATGCCAGAAGTCTTATCCATGCTGATCTGTGCCTTTAATTTGGGGGGAGCGAGGAGTACAGGTTATTATGTGGCAAAGGAAAAACTTTTTCCCTATTAGGACAGTTAAGTATCAAAGCAGATTTGCCTAGAGAGGCTGTGCATCCTCCATCCCTAGAAATTTTCCAGGCCAAACTGCTTGAAGCTCTGTGTAACCTAGTCTGACTTCTGTAAGGTTAAAAAATAAATAAATAAAAATAAATTTAAAAAAACGAGGTGTGTAATTGCAGCAAGCAATAAGGGAAACCTTTGATGAATGGGAGCACAGAGCCAGGAATAATAAGAGGCAGGAAAAGCCTCCCTGGGGTGTTACAGGGCTGAGCCCCACTGTGCCCCAGCTCCCTGTGCTGCCCAGAGCATCCTCCTGCTGTTCTGGGGCTCCCCCAGCCCCCAGCCCTGTCTGACAAGACATAAAAGCTCTTTCTTGCTCAAGATGAAAGTCCTTTCCCCAGCTTGTTCCACACAGAAACCTCTGTTCTGGCAGCCACCTCACGCTGTCAGGCAGAAGAGAATCTCAGCGAAAGAGATAAAAGGGCTCAGCTGTCCTGGCTCGTCGTATTCACCACAGGAACCTTCTCTTCCCCCAGCACAATGGTCCCCTTGGGTGAGGACTCATTTCCCTGAGAAACCCTCCCAGCCATGGCAGTTTCCTCTGTGTCCCCCTTCCCTGCTGCTGACCACACTTGCTCTGCATCCCAGCACTTGCCCCACATCTGTTTCAGCTGCAGCTGCACTGACTGGGGACAGTCTGGAGACCAATTCAGGGATAGAGTCTGGAGACAGTTCAGTCCATAATCCTTAGCTGGGCTCACACCCTCAGGAGGCAGCAGCTGAGTCTCTGACCAGTCTTTCCTGGCCTTTATGATGGCTCTGAGGTGCAGTGTCCAGACCCAAAACTTTCCCCTCCACTGCCCCCACCCCAGGCTCCTCCAGGGCCACGAGACTCTCAGGTTGTAAATGCTCTTTTGCTGAGAAAGAGAATTGGTTGTTTCTAAGTTCTTTTAACACTCCCTGATATTCACCTCACAATGTTCTGTCAAAAACCAGTGTGAAGCTCCTTTCCCTGTTAGATCCAGAGAAGCTGAGGAAAACAAGCAATGGAGCTCTGAAAGAACAAATTC